>NC_134403.1:239723905-240026405 GCF_038048845.1 Mixophyes fleayi
CATTCATTTGCTAACCACACACACACACACACTGCATTCATTCGCTGACCACACACACAGACACACACTGCATTCATTTGCTGACCACACACACACACACACACACACACACTCTGCATTCATTTGCTGACCACACACACTGCATTAATTTGCTGACCACACACACACTGCATTCATTCGCTCACCACACACACACACACTGTATTCATTCGCTCACCACACACACACTGTATTCATTCGCACACCACATACACACAGCATTCATTCGCTGACCACACACACACAGCATTCATTCGTTGACCACACACACACACTGCATTCATTCGCTGACCACACACACTGCATTCATTCGCTGACCACACACACACTGCATTCGTTCGCTGACCACACACACACTCTGCATTCATTTGCTGAACACACATACACACACACACGGCAATAGGACGGCAGACAGAGCAGGAGGGAGGATCTAAGGATCCGCGGCCAATGAGAGAAGGTGGCTGGTCCCGGGGGAGGGGCCAGCCACCTAGTCTGACTGTAGGAACCAGCCCAAAACAATATTTGTTTTGTCCGGCACAGGGGGGGGGCATAAGCCCCTCTGCCCCCCTGGCCCAGCCCGCCTCTGCAAGTCTGATACAGAGACTGGCGACAATTACGTATCTTTGGCTAGTGCCGTCAGGAGAGCTTTTGGCTAACGGTGTTTTGAAATGTAGATACATTATAAATAATAATCCCTTGAAAAATAATGCCATAACAGTGGCGCACTAGGATTGGTATATGTGTATATGAACATATTAGAACATAAGAGAATGTAAAATAACAAAGTGCACTCCATCCTCATGTTCTTGTTTCTATGAGCAATATAATGAAACTGAAATGCAGAGTTTCTGATTCAGCCACAACCCTGTATGCAAATTTTTAAGCATGAGGTGATAAGGTGTGTTTCAAACTATATATTCTCTTTTTATGGGGAAAAAAGACACACACAATCACTGTAATTTAGCCATATATTGGCTAATGCACTCCCTGTTGTGAAGTATAGGGATTTTAGAAGGAGTTTCTAAAAGTGCAAGGCCACAAAAATCTGCGGTTACTTGTAATGTTCCTAATAATTTTGCATATGGGTGCATTATTCCTTATAATGCACACATTTATCTAAAGAACACTGAAGTAATGACATCAGAACTTGCGGATTATAAGAAATCAGTGTTTTATAGATATTATTTACTGGAGCTAATACATGTATTAACATCACTTATGTCTTATGTGAAGACATTAGTACCTATGTAATGTACACTCACAATCCAGCCTCCCAAATAATTATCTACCTATTGGAAAAACACTTTATTATTGTTATGGCAACCAGTGCAGCATAAACTTGTAGAACTAGGACAGTGTTGGCTAACCTGTGACACTCCAGGTGTTGTGAAACTACAAGTCCCAGCATACCCTTCCAGCAATAAGCTGCTATATATATTGGCAAAGCATGTTGGGACTTGTAGTTTCACAACACCTGGAGTGTCACAGGTTAGCCAACACTGAACTAGGAGAAGATGTCTTCACCTATAGCAGCCGCCTTTCCCGTAGAGACTGATTATGCTCACAGGTACTCGGATGCCCCCCGGTCTTATACTCAGAGTAGTACAAGTTTATGGTCACACGGCCACACTCAGGGAGTAGGGACAGGCCAGAGGTCTGCGGACTGGACAAAATTGATACTTCTGACTGGCCTGACAGAGCACAGGTGGAGGCGTCTGGTACAAGCTGGGTCAGGGCCACAGGCAAAGGTTCAGAGTCCGGGAACAGGCAGAGATCATACACGAGAAAGCAATCCAAGATTTAACACCCACACAGCACAGAAGCAGGTAACAGACTGTAACAGAATGCTATAACTGACAGGGAGACTAAGCCCTCCTTGCCTTAAATACTGGAAACAGCCAATCAGTGCTTTGCCCTGTAACAATCCCAAAGACCTGACTAATTAATAAATACCCTCATTAATCAGCCCGCAGACTGTGTTCACTTCAGCACACGCGCCCGGATGCCCTGTGCTGCCAGGGCATGCTAACAAGACACTCTGCGTCTGGCTATTGCACTGGCAACAGTCAGGGACGAGAAACAGGAAGTGCAGCCAGCAGCAGGAGAGTTGTGGCGGTACCCCAGGCTGTTGTGGCTGGTAACAGTACCCCCCTCCCCTTGAGGAGTCAGCTTGGAGACGCCTCTGCGGTACCCAACATCGCTCTTCAGGGCCATAACCCTTCCAATACACAAGAAACTGGACCTGACCTTGAACTTTTCTTGAGTCAAGAATTCTCTCTATGAGGAACTCACGTTCTCCATTCACAAGCAGAGGCCGAAGCCTGTTTGGCACTATTATTATTATTGTTTATTTGTAAGGCACATGGTTTCCGCAGCGCCGTACAGTACAAACAGTAGACCATACAGGGTAAAACAGTACAGAACATTAAACATAAAATACCAATACTTCAGAAACTCTGGGCAGGCAAATACAGCAGAGACGGAGCGGAAGAACAGGTATGTAGACAGGAGGAAAGAGGGCCCTGCTCATACGAGCTTACATCCTAAGGGAGGGTGAACAAAATCAGGCACAGAAGGGAGCCAGTGAAGCAAAGGGGAGAGAAAAAGTGGGGCCAGGGGAGAACAGAAGAGATGAGAGGTTAAGTGGATGGTTGGTAGGCTTTAAGGAACAGGCGAGTTTTAAGTGCTTGTTTGAAGGAGCACAGGTTAGGTGAGAGACGGATGGAGCGAGGGAGGTCGTTCCAGTGAAGGGGGGCAGCGCGGGAGAAGTCTTGGATTCCAGAGTGGGAAGAGGTGATCAGAGTGGAGGAGAGTCGGCGATCATTGGCTGAGCGCAGGGAGCGGGCAGGAGTGTGAATGGAGAGGAGGTTAGAGATATAAGGGGCAGTAGACTGGGAGAGAGCCTTGTAAGTGGTGGTAAGGAGTTTGAAAAGGATTCTATAGGGGAAGGGGAGCCAGTGTAAGGCAAGACAGAGAGGGGAGGCAGAGGAGGAGCGGCGTGAGAGGAAGATGAGTCTCGCAGCCACATTGAGTATAGAGCGGAGGGGGGCGAGGTGGGAACAGGGGAGGCCAGTAAGGAGTAGGTTGCAGTAGTCGAGGCGGGAGATGATAAGAGCATGGATGATAGTTTTGGTGGCATCTTGAGAGAGGAAGGGACGGATGCGGGCAATGTTACGGAGTTGGAAGCGACAGGCTTGGGCGAGGGATTGGATGTGGGGGGCAAAAGAGAGAGTGGAGTCAAGAGTGACTCCCAGGCAGCGGAGTTGGGTGACAGAGGAGATAGTGGAGTTGTTAACAACAATGGAGAGGTCATGGTGGGAAGGGAATCTGGGTGGGGGAAAGACAATGATTTCAGTTTTGGAGATGTTCATTTTAAGAAAGCGTGAGGACATCCAGGAGGAGATGGCTGAGAGGCAGTCAGTTACACAAGAGAGGAGGGAGGAGGAAAGATTAGGAGAAGAGATGTAGAGTTGAATATCATCAGCATATAGGTGATACTGAAGACCAAACGAGATGAGAGCCCCAAGGGAGAAAGTATAGAGGGAAAAGAGTAAAGGGCCAAGAACAGAGCCCTGAGGGACTCCTACAGGGAGAGGGGAGGGGGTGGAGGTAGAACTAGACGTGGATACAGAGAAGGAGCGGTTAGCAAGATATGAGGTGAACCAGTCATGGACAGAACCAGAGAGGCCGAGAGAGAGAAAAGTTTGCAGAAGGAGGGGGTGGTCCACGGTGTCGAAGGCCGCGGAGAGGTCAAGGAGGATAAGTATAGAGAAGTGACCCTTGGTTTGGCTGATAGGAGATCATTAGTGACTTTAGCCAGGGCTGTTTCGGTGGAGTGGAGGGGGCGGTAGCCGGATTGGAGAGGGTCAAGGAGGGAGTTGTCAGAGAGGTGTCTGGTGAGGCGGCTGCAGACAATCTGCTCGGGTAATTTGGAGGCATATGGGAGAACCATATGGCACTACGAAGTGCCATAAGTATTTTTACACAATAAAATTCATATAATGCTGCATTATCCTGTTTGACTTTCATCACTCCTATCTCCCGTGTGAATTTTCACAAATGCGAAGTATACATCACCTTCATTCATTCACCTTTTTGTGTCACCCACTCGTTTCTATCCTTTTCATGTTTTCTAGTTCCCTTTACACTGACTCACCTTTATGTGTCACCCCATTTTATTCCCATTCCCTTTAGATTGTAAGCTCATGTGAGCATGGCTCTCTTCCCTCTTGTACTCCTCCTCTCAACACACCAGATATATTTTGCACCTCTATGCCCTGTCTCCACATCTCCCTTGTCTTTACACCTCCAACACTGGCTCCAATCCTGTTAGTTGGGCCCATGCTTTTCGGCACATGTTCAGCTTGCTCTGATTCATTCCCAATACTTTCCTCTCTCCCTTTTCTAGTAATAGTGGTTTTGGAGCACCCATTCCACCTTTTGGCCCTTCATGGCTATTCTTAACTGTCAATTAAACTACAATGTGTTTATTGTATTGTCCTGTTATGCCATGTACTGTTTTGCTGTAAACTCTATCTATAGGGCCTTACAAAGGGTCTACATTGCCATATAGAAAGGATAATAATAAAGCTGAATAGAGGACCATGAACATCTCAAATAGTGCAACTTATTTGTTTATAAATAAAATGTCATATTATAAACAAAATCAAAAGTAACTATTTCACCAAATAAACAATCAAAAAGACGAAATAAACTTAATCAAGTAAATTGGTCTCTTTATTTGAAAATATGACATATCAGTACTGGAGTTGGATATTCCTCCACGACCCTGCATATACAACACTGAGAAAAACAAATAAAAAGTATGGTCGAC
Source organism: Mixophyes fleayi (assembly GCF_038048845.1). Classification (NCBI taxonomy): domain Eukaryota; kingdom Metazoa; phylum Chordata; class Amphibia; order Anura; family Limnodynastidae; genus Mixophyes; species Mixophyes fleayi. The sequence goes on from NC_134403.1 coordinate 239,728,779, forward strand.
AGTAACATAACATAAAAGAAAAAAAATAAATCCTACTTTTATACAAAATTTAGAAAGCAGATGGTTGTAAAGAATGATTTTTTCATATTTTCATTTATATTCAAAAAATGTAAAGAATTTCTCATTTTGAAGGAATGCCGATGTAGTGTTGCTTCAGTATCTTAAACTAATGTTTTAACCCCAAGAGTTCTAGGAGCATATTCAATTGGCCGCGTTACTGTCAAAAGTAACACGGCTTGCGCACAATTACAGTTATTACGATAATAGTGCGCGTAATTACCGTCATTAGGGTACCTTTAACTCAGGGAGTAGCGAGTTGAAATCCAGGTTAGAATTACCATAATAACAGTAATACTTTTAACGCTGCGTTACTTTTGCGAGCAACGTGGCTAATTGAATATGCCCCCTAAAGTCTAACAGCTGCTAAAGAGATCATCATATAAACCATGAGGCTCTAACAATTTTAAAGTAAAATACAAATACATTTTAAAGTAAAATAATCCTTAGATCAAATTTATTTTAGCAGGCTACTTTTTCACAAAAGTAGCTTTGGTTCATTTCCAAGAGAGCAATAACACAAGCTTCAGTGTAGTTTTTTTGAATGCAGTTCACATTTGTACAGAAATGTGAACTGCACTCCTTTTCATTGAATGTTACAGAAATCTGTCAGTAACTTCTCAGTAACCAGTTCCTTAAAGTTTGTTCCATGTCCTTAGGCTGTTTTCAACCAGGCTTTGTTCAACACACGAAAAATAAATGACAATGCATTAAAGTGTGATTTTATTATGCACTGAGCTGGACATTATTCACTTGAAGAATGGGACACATGCATGTCAGCACATAAGATATGTGAGTGTGAACTATACCATGGAAAACTCCATTTAAAAAAACAAAAACAAAAAACATCACATATAAAGCCCAATAAAATCACTTGAGAGATTAAGTGGTATAAATATACCACTTAATCTCTCAAGTGAGAGAATATTAAACAGCTGGATTGAAAAAGTGGAGATGTTGCCCTTTAGCAACCAATCAGGTTCTAGTTATTATTTATTTAGTACATTCTACAAAATGATCGCTAGATACTAATTGGTTGCTTGCTATAGGCAACATCTACACTTTTTCAAACCTGCAGTTTAGTAAATATACCTCCTAGCCCTTAAGCTGACTACAGATGTCCAGAGGGCAAATGCACAGTGCGATTCATTTGCTTGGTGCAGCACATTAAACAGTTGCATTTGTACAAATCGTTTTCAGATTTCGTCGTTTGAGGATTGTGCAATATGGCCATGTTACACGAAGTGTGGCCTCCTTCACTAATGAACTATTGACAACAATGTGTGCTGCAAACTTATTTTATTTTTCACTTCCTTATCATGCCACACTCTTCTTGCCTCTGCTGATCCCCACCTAGACAGGGAGAATGTTGTCCACCAACAACACAATGCCTGCAGGGGTGTGCAAAGCTGTGATTGACGTGCAGCATCGTTGGAGACCTGCTGGAGAGACTGAACACTGGAGTAACTAACTTCTGGGGAACAGGTTTCAATACAAAACTGAAATTTCAAGTGTTGCAGAGAATTATCCATTAAACAAAAATCAAAGCAGGACAATTCAGTTTTATACTTTTCTGAGATCATCAAAGCAGCTTCCACTCAGTTAAGGCAGCAATTGCAAAATTGATGTCTCAATAACCTTTTTTTCATTTTAGCATGTAAAAATACTGAAGATGCTCCTCAATGTTTTCACTTGAATTTTTGCAAGTGAGGAGTGGCTTATCCTTTTCTCGGAGTAGCAATAAATATGCTATATATAAACAATACATAACTAGAATCGGTGTATGTGGGAGATGTGCCTTTATGGTGAAACAGGCAGCAACAGTAATTTATATATAATCCAGTTATGTACTGGTAACATAGAATGCTTTTCTAATAAACATACTTTACTTTAATGAACAATGGATGCGCCAAAATAAAAATATTTAACTAAAGAGTATCAATCTCAAGTGTGCCCACAATCAATTTTCCAATTCTGTTTTAAGGTCACTGTATATAGTTTGTAATATGGAACCTTAAACACTGGAAATGGAAAAACAATGCAAACAGTATGTTCAAAACCTTGTATTTTGTCTTCGTTTTGACAAAGCATTAGAAGTGTGTTCATTAATACCTGTCAAAGCTTCCCTGCAGCTTTGTGCTTGATAAATATTTCCATACAACTCTCATTGTGTATAATCAAATGTTGATGCTACGCTGCAGGCAACCTCAAAATTGATACAAAGCAAAGAATTGTGAGAGAGTTTCTGGGTGTGTGCAAGTCCATCTGCTTACATACTTTTTTGGACTACTGGGTCAATGCACGTTTTATAGGCTTTAAGAATGTGCACTATAATGCTTTAACATAATACCTAATGGTTAATTTTCTACCAATAACATGTGTACTACTCATAAAAAGCATTAACTTGTGCTTCATTCTTTTCTTATGTACATATGACATTATAATATTGTTTTACTTCCACCTTTTATGTTGGAGAATATTATTAATACTACATTCAGAGTTCTACAATAGATTAGGCATGTTTATAGCTACAATGTCAATATATACATTGTCCTGAATAACATTATATCGTTAAAATGGCACCTGACAAGGGGTGGGATATATTAGGCAGCAATTGAACAGTTATTCCTTGACATTGACATGGTGGAAGCACAAAAAAAAAAAAAAAGTATAAGCGTAAGGATCTGAGCGACTTTGACAATGGCCAAAAATATATAACTACACCAAACCTAGCGACCCAGTGGGATTAAGTATATAATACACCACACTGAACAGCAGTGAAGTGTGGTCACATTAATGGTCACACTTCTTAAATTACACTGAAACAAAGACAAAGTACAAGGTTTAAGTTACACTTAACTAATGTCTGTGCATGAGCTAGAAGATGAATCAAACAATAAAAAACAAACTCAAGTAATCATGATAATTTGTGAAAGAAACACATTATTACAGCATATGTAGAACTATAAACAAATGCAAATGTTTGAGGAACACATTTATGTTTCGTTGGAAGAGAAAGTAATTTTTGCCAACAGCTACTTCAAATGCACAGAGGACAATAGTTGGGTTAGGGACCAAACACATATATAAAGTTACAATCATCTCCTTCTCTTTCCACCTTCTCAAAGCCTCTCAAAGCCTCTCAAAGGGTCACAACACACAATCCTCATATCACACAATAAATTAGGAAGGAAAAACTGGGAGGGCACTGAAAATACTAGAGTTGAGGGAATAACAGAACAACAGGTACATGTAAAAATTGTGGATATGTGATGGTGTGTATTTTTTTTGTTATAGACATTGGATTATTAAACAATTATAATGAGCAGAGCCTTGCAAAATGGAAATATGGTATGCTCTGATATCCAATACATCTTCCCACTTGTAGGAGTGTATTACATTATTTTAGTGATTTCTCTGTTCTTCAATATTGTATAGAAGTGAATGGATTTATCTTTCGTAAAGTAAATCAGTCAGTCTTTAGCCTAGTGCTTGACATACACTACAGACATGATAAAGGTGTTGTGCCATTGATTTCCTGATTTTGTCAAATGGAGTTCAACCACTCTCCCCAAAAAAGATTACAATTATCAAGGAGTTGCCATTAAATCCGAATAGTTCTTAGAAAATTTTCAAGTAAGTTTCACTTCAAAGGTGAGCCAGGGATAGTTTAACTACAGTGTATGTAATATGGTACAATGACTTTCTCAGTAGAAAATTTATTAAGTTGCAAACTAAAAACAAAGATTTTTTTGTTCTGTAAAATTAAATGTAATTCAACTTTGCAGTGTATTCCTTTGATTACATTTGTTTGGTTAAGATGCTCCTTTCCTTTCTTATGGTGTTGTTTATGAACCCCTAAACTAACAGTCACTATTCATCATCATCACCATTTATTTATATACTATTGCAACTTATAAGGTTTTATGCAACATTCTAAAAGATGAGGAGCACCATAATGAAACAATAAGCATATATTTATATTACACTCTGAATACTATGGAAAACTAGCAAAATTGTAATTATATTTCATTTTCCACAGCATTAAAATGTGTCACAAATCTCCTTTAACCTCTCCATAGCATCAAGCCCTGCCATAAGTGAATATATGTAGGTATTTACAAAAAAAAAAAAAAAGGAAGGGATGCAACATAGTGCACTATTAGTACTTTATTTAAAAACACTTCATGTGAATTAAAACTATTCATACAAGATAAAAACAGCAAATCTTGTAGTAATAATGAACATCACAACAGGTTCCCATCACTGGTAAGGTATGCATGTACCAAACAATTTAATCTGTTACCCATTTATGGATTGTGTTGTGATCATCATTATTACTACATGTTTTGCAGTTTTATCTCGTATGAGTATTTTTAATCCACATGAAGTATTTTTAATTAAAGTTCTTATACTGTACTATGGAGCACCCTCTCTCTTTCCTTTGTAGATTTCCATGCCCGAAGAGAGTGTAGGTACTTGAAGTTGATCCACAGATATTTTAGCGCATTGGATTTTCACTGGACTGATCTTTTGGACACCACATCACTATTATATCTTATTCTGGTTTGAATAACCTGGATAATCACGCATTGATATACATATATTATATGAATATGAAGGTGAAGCAAGCCCATTACATATATATAAGTAATTATATATATTTAAACGCTACACAGCCAAAAGTATGTGAATATCACATCCATATGTGCTTGTTGAACATTTCAATAATATGATCATTAATATGGAGTTGGTCCCCCCTTTAGCTGCTACAATAAACTTCCACTCTTCTGGGAAGATTTTCCACTAGATTTTTGGAACATGGCTGCTGGGGATTAACAAACATTCAGCCACAATCTAACAATTAGTGAGGTTAGTCACCGATGTTGGGCGATAAGACCTGGTACGCAGTCGGCATTCCAATTCATCTCAATGGTGTTCGATGGGGGTGATGTCAGGGTTCTGTGCAGGCTAGTCTGCACAGAGCCCTGCACAGCCATTTATTGATGGACTTCACTTTGTACACAGGGGTATTGTTATGCTGAAACATAATAGGCCTTCTTTGTAATTGGAACCACGCAATTCTCTAGAATGTCATTGTACGCTGTAGCATTAACATTTCCCTTCCCGGTCCAACCATGAAAAAATAGCCCCAGACCATTCCTCCTCCACCAAACTTTACAGTTGGCAGTACAAATTCTCCTGACTTTCGCCAAACCTAGATTTCTCCATTAAACTGACAGATGGTGAAACATGATTAGTCACACTAGAGAACACATTTCCACTACTCTAGAGTCCAATGGCGTCCAGAGTCCAGTGTGCTTTACAGCAGTCCATCACGAATGGTGATCTGAGGCTTGTGTGCGGCTTTGGAAAACCAATGCATGAAGCTCAGTTCGACCCGTTTTACTGCGAATGTTTGACTGGCTGGAGATTGCATGGTTGTATGCTTATTTTAGTCACCTGTTAGCAATGGCTGTAGCTGAAATTGCTAAACACACTAATTACACAGTGTGTCCACATACCTTAAGCCATGTAATGTATAAATACTGTATGTTTGAGTAGCCTAGTAATCCTGGCTCTGTCAATACCTTGCACTTACAGCACTGGACTCTCATTAGTGCAATGAACTTGCAACTCTTATAGGATGTGATTTTTTAGAAAGTTCATTTTATACCAGATTCCACATCAATTTAAAACAAAAAAAATAAATGGAGTAATGTAGCAGAGACCTCGATATAAACAAATTAATAAAACTAGTACCCCTTCCACTTGGGATATAAGGCAATTTAAGGTTATGGTCAAAATATATCTTAGCTCATTTTTTATCCTTTCACATCTTGTGCATGAAATGCTCTTGTATTCCATAATGAAGAGGTAACAGTGACTATTGCCTTATAACTGAAGACTTCCAGGCATATTGTCTAAATACAATTGGGCAGTAAAATCGGTTCAGTCCTCTAGCCCATTGGTCTTGTATTTTGCCAGATGAAAGGGGCAAGTCTAATACATTACAGGAGAGAATCATCTGTGCAACCTCCCTCCAGCCCATAACGGAATTCCTGCAGGTTTGAAACGCCATAAAAGTGGATAAAAGCTGCTGCCACAACCAGGACATGGAAGATCTGGTGGGACTGGAACTAGAACAAAAGAAAACATGGAAAAGCAGATTATTATCATACATATATACACATAATATGTAAACAAATATCCAGGAACAATGATGGCACAATTAAAAGGAAAAAAAAAATTTAGGCAATCTGCTTAAACAGTGACTGAATTATAACCACATTTATTAATGCTCCTATAAGATTTCTCTAATAGACATACAAAGAAAAAAATGTTTTGCACAACAGAAAGACATCAGCCAAGGGTAACCCTACCATTGCTATCTGTTACTTTTTCCTATCAAAACTGCAAACTGCCTTTCATCCCTCAATCCCAATGCTCCCTCTAACGGTGGATGTAGTGGGAAAATATAAATAAAAAATCTTAAAAAAGGTCTGAATAACAAAATTCGTTTCACTTGTTTTTAATCTTTTTGCTGTTACATAGAGCGAGACATCTGGAAGACAAATGTTTGTTTTTTTCTTACTACTTTTATATGCAGACACATACACAACCAAGGAGTTACATTTTCGGTGATATGTTCCAGCATCGGAATGCTACACTATGTACAAATTCATGAATTGGTTAATTTCATGATTTTGTGTGCACACACACACACACACACACACACACACGTATAAAATAAATGTATTAGCTGTGTATTTTGTAAATATGTATTAGAGCCTATTTTTATATGTACACAAATTCCATACTTAGAGGTGAAATAACATTTAGCGGCATATTCAAATGTTTGTTTCCCGCGCAGCGGAAAAACTATTACCGTTAATACGACAATAGTTAGCTGGATTTCAGCTCGCGGCTCAGGAAGCTGTGAGCTGAAATCCAGCGAGAAAATTACCGTATTAATGGTTTTTACGCGCACTATTACCATAGTAACGGTAATAGTGCGACGAGCGCGAGATTTTTGGCGTTTCCGCAGACAATTGAATACGCCCCTTACAGTCAAAAATAGATACTTTTTTACATTTTATTTATATATGTCGAAATGTTTTCCAAATGAAGCTGTGGCTGGTTTAACCAATTTTTTTGTTCCTTTTGGCTTCGATGCAAGTGTGCACGACTCGTGTTTCACCGAAATAAGAGGATGGAAGATCACTGCACCATGAGTAAGTAAAAAGTATATCCCACATCACTAAAGTTCATCCATACCTACTCTAAAGCTTGCTTTGCTGAAATACAGGGTGTTGAGGAAATCTGCAAAGCATGGTATAGCATAACTGATTAAGTAGTGTGCCTCCACAAAAGGATTTCTCCTGAGAAAGACACACCACCAACCATCTGCAAAGAATCTCCCCTGATTGTATTTATTAGTACCTACTTTCTAAAGCAACATGGGATAACCAGGATGCTGGGAAAAAGGAATAAAAAAAAAAAAACATATCAAGCTATACATATTCCAGTAATATAACAATAATAATAAAAAAAAGCCATATCACCTGTCACTTTTTATTACTGCATTATTACTATATGACCAGTAAAATGGCCATTCCTAAGTCCAACTCATTCCACATAATACAATATCAAATAATTGAGGCTGTCTGTGCAAAACAAATAACAATGAAAGGAAAAAAAAAAAAGCATTATGGTACTTCAGGCACTTACAAATATTGTAATGTTTCTATAAATCCCAAAAAGTGTTCCCAGCTGCTGTTTGACAGGAAATGCAAAATCCCCTATTTCATAACAAGATACAATCACTTAAAACAGCGCACAGGAACATGTTTTTGTCCTTATTATAGCATACGTAGCTATTTTTGTCACACACACATACAGATACGAAGCTGAAGCAAGCTTCTTATTCACTTCTTATTCATGCTCCAGGTTCTTATTCAGAAAAGCTGATTTTTAAAGGATTAAATCAATTTATACAATTCTACTATAGCACTGTATTTTTCTGAATTTGCACTACAAAGTGTTTGGGGTCTCATATACACCCTATAGAAGAACAGATTTTTTTTCATTGCTGAAATCCTAATATACCAGTCATTGCACTCTTTTTTCTGAATTTGCACTACAAAGTGTAGGGTCTAATATACACCTAAAGATGAGTGCTCAAAGAGTCAGTGATTAAGAGGAGGCCAAGCAGGCTTGTCTGTAAAATTTGCAGGCAAATTCTACTGCGTTGTATGTGTAACACCCAAAGAGAAGAGCTCCATTGCTAATTGTAATTGCTGAAATATAAATTAAAGGCCTGCCTGGCTTGGTCTAAATCTGCAGTTACATTTTATTGTAGCATAGCTCATTCAGAAACAGGTGGCAGGGTTCAGTGCTAATCTTCCTCAAACAATACTAATTCATCCCCGCTGGAATCCATCATCATAGAAGTCTGTGTACTTTGATGTAATTGCCGATAATGGCCTTCCTCATGGAATTTGTAGTTCATTTTATGGCATAGCTGTCACGATTTTTGGGCAATTCTGTTAAAGCAGAGCAAATGTCAAAATGTTGTGCCAACTCATCTGCATCAACACTGGGTGTCTTGGGATAGCCAAGTTTTTTCCGAGAAGCAGTTGCCAGAGAAACTGAAGGTGTAGACGTCCTCACAAGATGTTGATAGCTCTTGGATCCTGGCAAAGTTAATTAAGTCCTAGATCTACAATTACAATATAGTTAGCAGATTTTCAAAAAGTATTATTAAGGCAATCACTTGACTCAAGCTAACCGTGTCTGCACTCTCTTCACAGGTGACTACTTTGCTGGACTAAAGTACATTCCCCTCAAATGCTAGTCTTCTTGCAGCTGCTGCATTCTCCTACATGCTGTTGCAGAATCCCGAAAATGACCCTACATTTTTTGGGACACAAACAGCATCTCATGCATGTCATTGTCATTTTTTAAAAGTAACACCAAGTTAGTTGGCAGTCACAGAGTCTATCCGCTCATATATACAAACCAACGACCCTAAAGACACTTCTATCTTTACATATTGGTGCGCTCTTAAAGCGGTAGTTAGAAGGACAATAATTCAGGTGGCCGCTAGATTACGCAGAGCAAATCTTTACCGGCAGACAGTTCGAGTCTAAGCTTACTACCCTAGAAACAAGGAATAAAAAAAATCCTTCTAGAACACTGGGAACTGAGATCTCTCTGGTGAGAGCAGAGTTACAAAAACTGCTCTTAGACCGCACCCTCACTGCGTTAGCAAAGTTGCGACAAAAGTTCTATGTGGCAGGAAATAGAGCAGGGAGGCTGTTGGCAAGGAAGCGAAGGGGAGTACAGGCTCGTAACCGTATCAAGGCCATTGTAGATCCCAAGGGAACCAAACGCTCCAACCCGAAAGAGATAGCAGATATCTTTGCGTCCTTTTATGCTAGCTTATACAATTTGCAGACGGACCCATCCACCCATTATCCAAGTATGGTAGATGTGTCCTCATTCCTAGAGGGACTTCCTCTTCCTTCCATAGACCCCCTCACTAGGAAAGTATTAAACGCCCCATGGTCCTATGAAGAGATCTAACAAGTAATTAAGCAGCTCCCTAGGGGCAAGGCACCGGGCCCAGATGGATATGTTTACAAATTCTTTAGCTCCTTCCAGGCAGACCTACTCCCCATACTAGAGAAACTATACAATGGCGGCACTGAACAGGGAAGCTTCCCTCCCGAGATGTTAGAATCTCATATTATAGTCATCCCCAAGCCTGGGAAAGATCCCTCTGACTGTAAAAACTATCAGCCTATAGCCCTTTTAAATACAGATATCAAGATCTTTGCAAAGCTCATTGCCAATAGACTGTCCTTTGTTATACCCAAACTAATACATCCAGACCAAATAGGTTTTGTACAAGGCAGGCAAGCTCTGGATAATTTGAGGCGTATATTCCATCTTATCGAACAATCCCACAAAACCAAAGAGGCCATGCTCTTACTTTCGCTTGACGCGAAAAAAGCGTTCGATAGACTGCACTGGCCCTATATGATAGAAGTTCTCAAACAATTTGGATTTAGGGGAGATATTATGAAAGCTATTCTAGCATTGTACTCCAATCCGTCTGCAAGAGTATTTAGTGACGGGTTCCTGTCCTCAAATTTCCCTATTTTTAATGGTACTAGGCAGGGCTGCCCCCTGTCCCCCCTTATTTATCTTCTATCAATAGAGCCATTGGCGGTGAGAGTGAGAATGGAGCAAGAGTGCAGGGGGATGACTGTACGTGGAGTGGTACATAAGTTATGTTTGTTTGCAGACGACGTCATGCTATTTGTCACAGAACCGGAAACCTCGTTGCCTGCAATCCATAACATTTTATCCCATTTTAGCAGAGCCTCTCTCTACAAACTCAACACTACTAAAACGGAAGCCCTTCCAAATAATGTTTCTATTGAGAGGCTACGATGGTTGAAAGACAAATTTAATTACAGATGGAAATACACGGAGATAACATATCTGGGTATACAGTTAACCCCGGGACTAGACTCAGTTATAGACAAGAATTTTTCTTTACTGCAGACACAATTGATATTATTAACAACAACCTGGATGTGCTACGAGGTCTCCTGGTTGGGCAGAATTGCAGCATTTAAGATGACACTCCTCCCGAAACTAATGTACCTATTCCGCATGTTGCCTTTCCGCTTACCTCCACGCTTAATGAGCAAACTGATCTCAATCATGAAGTCATACATTTGGAGAGCTAGGCCTCCTCGTATGGCAATGCAACGCATGACTCGGGGGAAACCCCAGGGGGTCTAGCCCTTCCAAACTTGAGAAATTACCAAGAAGCTTGTCTGTTGTCCCAGGTGAGAGACTGGTACCTGCCACAGGGCGAGAAACCTTGGGTGGACCTGGAGCGCGCCCGCAACCCTGACTTACCACTAGTAGATCTCGTATGGGTGCCCAAAGAATGGAGGCCCCCGGCTAATAATTTGCCTGCCACTACTAGAGATGCTTTAGTAACATGGGACCGGCTATGCAGAGATACGGAGGGGGTGGTGCGCCCAACAGCTAACGTGTCCATTCAAGCGGCGGCTAAACAGATCCCTGACTTAAATCTGACAGGGTGGACAGCTAGAGGTATTAAGACACAGGGCCACTTATTTGATGAAGGTAGACTCTCATCATTTACCTACCTATGTGATCTCTACCACTTGCCTAGAGGGGACTTCTACAAGTACTTGCAGATCAGGCACTGGCTTACAACACCGCCACTTAAGAACAGACTAATCGGCCCGCCCATAGTATTATACTACTCTAAATTGACTAAGGGGAATAACAAAGCAGGCATAACGATTTGGTATAATATTTTGCAGGCGCAGGCGGACCCTCCCAAGTCCAAAGTTCAGCTTCAGTGGGAGGCAATCTCAGATTGGATCTCTCGGAGAAAGACTGGGAGCGTATTTTTCTGAACTCATTCAAAATGACCAAATGCCTTAACCACACAGAAATGTTAGTAAAACTTGTAAACAGATTATATGCCACCCCAGAAAAACTACACAAAATATGGCCATCCACCTCTCCATCTTGCTGGCGTAACTGCTCGGAGAAGGGAGACATACTCCAAGTGTTCTGGTCTTGCCCGATGCTGCGGCCCCTGTGGAATGAGGTAGCTCTACTCCTTAATAAAGTATTTAGATACCACGTACATTTGACCCCTGAATTGGTTCTATTACACCATTATCCAGCTTCAATCCCGAAGTGGGATAGATACGTGATGGGTCAGATCTTCATAGCCGCTAGAGCGGCGATAGCCCAGGCGTGGAAACAGCCCCTTCCTCCTCCAATGGCAAAAGTTATTTCTAAAACCAATTTCAGTTTTGAAATGGAAACACTTGGAGTGCCTTATTCCACAGCGACTGCTTCCCCTTTGGTGAAATGGAGAGCGTGGCATGTATATATGACAGATGGTGAGGGGGCACCGAAACGAAATCCACAGCAAAGGACAAGAGCTAAGGCCTTAAATATATAGAGTATGACGGATCTGGAGAGCTCAAGAAATAAAGCTGTGTATAGTATATGCCTTTGGTTACTTGGATGACATTAGGTTGGGCCATCCAGTACATTCATGTGCCCAATATAGCGCATTGAAAGGGTTTTTGATGTATCTTCTATGGTTAAAAGGTGCCGATATATTGTTGTGTTCCTTACCCACTATGTACCCCCCCCTCCCCTTTTACCCATTTGTTTATTGTCCTTCCCTCCTCCCCACTCCCCCCCCCCATCCCCCCTATTTTTATTTCTGTACCCTTTAAAAACTTTTGCAAAATTTAATAAAAACTTTTAAAAGGAAAAAAAAAAAAGTAACACCAAGTTGATTGTGTGAGCAAAACAAGAAATGTGATGGAATTCCCAAACGCTGCAATGCTCTAAAAATATTGGTGTCGTATCAGAAATCACATATCTTCAGGAGAGTCCAAGCAGGATTAGCTATGTTGCAATGACATCCCTTACAAAAAGTAACAGATTGTCAGCTGTATGCCTCTTAGTGAAGCTGCTGATACACAGAGTAGCCTACTTTTGAAAAATGTGACGTACTTGGGTACATGCTGTTACAACCTCCTACATGCTGTTGGAGAATGACGGTAAAGTCCAGAAATTTTTCCAGCCACAGACAGCATCTTCTGCACGTCCCTGTCATCATCCTCATCAGCAGCAGCTAATTATATAGCGCCAGTAATTGTGCTGCGCTGTACAGAGCAGATGAGAACTAAGCAGAAACCATTATAAGTTATGTTATTTATTTAGATAGTTATAAGATATAGTTATAAGTTATGTTAGCTCACATCAGTCCCTACCCCATTCGGAGGTTACAGTCTAAAATCCTAACATACACACACACACACACACACACACACACACGCAGTCAGTTAACCAACTAGTACAGTGGATTCCAAACTTTTCAGTTCAAGGCACCCTTAGTGTTTGTGACAGGATGGACCGCCTATGCCACCCCATCTGTTGCTGCTGGAAACCAGCTGAATTAGAAATAAGAAACTGCGCTCAACCCCAACCCGGCAAGAGCAGCAATACCCAGGAATCCCTTCCTGTTAACTACCAAATACAAAAACCAGCGTATAGCGCTCAATTACCTAGGTATACTGATAGTGTAATGAAAAAGGGGGGGGGGGGGGGATATCAATGGTGAATATGAAGATCTGGTGTGATGCAATAGTGCAGAGACTGAACCCTTCTTCCATAACCAGGGATAAACCTGTATCAATTTATAGTGCACAATAGACTAAAGTGCACTATTCTGTGATTGATTATAGTACTGCAGCTATAAAAATAGTAATATGTCTTGGTAGATATAATGCAATCATACAGAATATACTTCCAGTAGGTGGATTTAATGGCTAAACAAAAGACAATACAAACACCTAAATAGAGCTAAAATACAAAGCGAATAATTGATAAAACATATTGCTTAAAGTCCACGATAAAAGGGGCTATCACAGGTAATCGGTAATACAAGAATGATTATCCATATAAATTGTCCATATAAATCCTCGGTGTCCCAATAACACGATTGTGTCAATTACAACTGTTGTGGAAAATACCGCAATTAATTGATGCCACTCTACTCGCGGCAATTCCAGTCGGGATATAGATATACAGTCTTGTACCTGATGCCAATGAGTTATCCAAGGCGGGTCGCGGTGTAAGCGAAGCGGTGGCTAGCGATGGAGCTCGTATCCCTAGATGTCAGCTTGTTCCTAGCAGTAGTGGTGCACGGAAAAAGCACGATGATGGCGTGCGTTCCACAGTGGAACGCAAACCGGAAGTCCTGTGTGATTAGGCGGAAGTGGGTGTGTTCCAACGCGTTTCATCTGCAGGGCAGATTTCCTCAGGGGTTGTGAAGTAGCGGCTTGACATAATGCTATTTATGGTGGATTCCTCAAATTGAATATTTGCCCAATACATTGTTAATATAAGTTCCTAAATGGTTGTTACTGATCATAAAAGAGTAATGATGTAACACTATGTTCATATATTCATAAAAGGATATGTATAAAACACAAATATCATAACATAATAAAATGGCTAATGTTGAATGTCAAAAAGGTAAGTGGGTGAACAGGAGAAAGACAAAAAAAGACACATACATTGGTGCTAACCAATTAAAATATTCAAATAATAAATGATCAGAAGAGCACATACATTAATAATGACCAATTAAAATGATGAATGATCAATATAGTAAATGTTCAGTCAGTCTGACATGATTCATATATACAACATGCCCATACAGTCAATACAGACCTGTATCACTACTCTGACAGTAACATTAAAGGGCTCACATATGATGGAAATAGTGCTTAGACTCAAATTGCAGACTTATAAGAATATAGATACACTCTAATGTATTAAAACACGCTGTGACTGTGGGGATATAGCAGGGACTCTAGATCACAAAAAATGAGGAGTAAAGAAGTTGACATATTGCTGATTGTGCATAATATATATGGAACATTAAATCATGGCATGTCAAAGATGGCATGTCCTGCCACTAAAATCACCGTATTGGGATCAATCTACAACATGTCTACTACTGTACTGGATATTCCCAGGAGGTCACCCATCCCGGTACTAGGCCAGCTCCACTCTGCTTGGCTTCCAAGGTCGGTGGGGGTTGGGCATCACCAGGGTGGTATGACCGTAGTTCTCATGGAGATACTTAACCCAAAGGGACAATAGGGCATGGACACTACGATGTCACCATATGGCAGCCAATATCAACAAATGTTCCTGATTAACCTATATATCCTATCTTATAAGGAAACATCAAACTCCATATTTAATCCTCGGGGTGTTAGAGTGTTAAGGTGGAGGATCAATTTGGATTCTTCTCTATTGATGTTTTTGATTGGATCTCCTCCTCGCCAGTTGTTATGTACAATCTTAATGCCTAAAAATTTAAGCCCTATAGGGTCACAATTATGCATAGTCTTAAAATAATTAGGGAGGTGGTGTTTATCAAAGCCATTCTTGACATTCCTAATATGTTCACCAATTCTAACCTTTAGGGGTCTGATAGTTCGGCCGATATATTGCTTGCCACATGGGCATTGTATAAGGTAGATTACGTTCTTGGTGTACATGTAATGAAATCCTCGATCGTGTATTTTCTATTGTCATATGCCGAAAAAAACGCAGATATTCCTTTTATGCTGTTGTGTTGAGTCGTACGACAATTGACACATTTGCCACAGTGATAGAAACCTGGTTTTTGTCCATTATTGATTAACCAATTAGTGCTTTCTTGAAGTCCGGGGGCTTTCCTGAAAACTACTTTGGGTTTGGTTGGAATCAAGGGGCCTAAGATTTCGTCCTTCTGTACGATGTGCCAATGTTTGTTAATAATGTGTTTTAAATGATGGGCTTCACTAGAGTAGTTGGAAACAAAGTAAATATGATTGTTGGCAGTAATTTCCTTGCCGGAGGAGTCTGCTTGTGTTGATGAGTGATACTTCAATAACTGGCTTCGTTCATAGATGCCACCAAATGTCTTATTCACTCTCTGATCATTTCCCGCTTGGACTACTGTAACCTCCTCCTCACTGGCCTCCCCCAATCTCATCTTGCTCCCCTTCGATCTGTTCTTAACGCAGCCGCTAGGCTCATCTTCCTTTCTTGCCGCTCCTCGTCGGTCTCCCCCCTCTACCAATCCCTTCACTGGCTCCCCTTCCCCTTCAGAATCCTCTTCAAGCTCCTCACTCTTACATACAAGGCCCTCGCCAACTCCACTGCACCCTACATCTCCTCCCTCCTCTCTATTCATGCTCCTTCCCGCCCTCTCCGATCTGCCAATGACCGTCGCCTCTCTTCTCCCCTGATCACCTCCTCCCATGCGCGTATCCAAGACTTCGCCCGCGCTGCCCCCCTCCACTGGAACAAGCTCCCTCCCTCCATCAGAACTTCCCCTAATCTGTCCAGTTTCAAACGGGCTTTAAAAACCCACCTTTTTCGTAAAGCCTTCCAGTCTCCTGCCTAATTACCTTCCTTTTCTTCTGCCTCTTCCCCTTCTTTCCCCTTCCCCTATCCTCCATTCCTCCCTCTCTCCCCCGTGTCTTTCTGTCTGTCTACCTTACCCCTTAGATTGTACGCTCCTTTGAGCAGGGTCACCCCTCCTCCTGTCTCACCACTGTCAACTCTGCTCTCCAGCAACCTGGTCGTCCTCCTCGAGGACCCTCTTCCCCCTGTCCCCTCCCTCCTCTCCCCCCCCAGGGGTCTCCCTATTATCCGTGCCCTCCCTCTTGGGCTCCGTTGTACGAAGACCTTCCCCTCTCCCCTCCCCCGCCCTTGCTGTGCTTTGAGCTCACTGAGTTACTGTGCTTATTGTTTACTGTACTGTGCTGTCTCTCCTTGTATTGTAATTTCGTTTGTCCCTGTACGGCGCTACGGACACCTAGTGGCGCCTTATAAATAAAAATTAATAATAATAATAATAATAATAATAGATATAATTGTATTCATTGTTAGATAATATTCCCAAATCTCTACCTTGATTAAGAATAGTTTTAAGTTGATCAGAAAAATCCATGGTTGGATTTGTGTCTAAAAGCTTGAGCGCTATACGCTGGTTTTTGTAAACCAGCTGGGCTAACTTTGCCACCGTTCCCTTTCGTTATTTCGAATGCGCCCCTCCTGCCGCAGTGGGGGGGGGGGCCTGCTGCCACTACTGAGCTCCTTCTATGGCACTCAGAACCACGTTCCTTCTGGGTCACTGACGCTGCTAGCGTGTCTCATTGCTGGTGTACCCGGACTGGTACTCCTGAGCTCTTACTATGGATCAGGGATGCTGTGAATGGATCCCCCCTGGCCTATCACACTAACCAGGGCTGCAGGTAGCAGGCAGGCGATGGTACTGGAAGCGCTTGGGTCCAAACCGCAGACACAGCCAGAGAACGGATTACATTTTAGGGTCTAATCTGTAGATCACAGGAAACAGCAATATTGAAGATGTTTTCAAGCAGTTCTTTGAAGCAAGATGGTTTATTTGCTCACACACACACTGGTGGAAGGTACCAGCGTGATCAAGTCAGATGACAATTCAGAAGAACACCTATATGCTCACAGAGATCATCTTTTATACCGTTCAGAAATAGTCCTGTCTCTCTACTGACACATTTCCACTCATCTTTAAACATGTGCTCATCTCACCAATTCTAAAGAAACCAGCTCTCGATCCAGCCTCCCTGTCTCCATTTACCACCCTATTTCTCTCCTCCTCATCCAAACTGCTTGAGCGACTGGTGTATAACTGCCTGTCTCACTTTCTCTCCTCTAACTCCATTCTCTGTATACAGGTTTCTGCCCCCAACATACCACTGAAACTGCTCTCACAAAAGTGATCAATAATCTACTTACAGCAAAATCTAACGGTCATTTCTCCAAACTCATACTCCTGGACCTCTCTGTAGTTTTTGACACTGTTCATCACTTTCTTCTCCTACACACCCATCACTCCATTTGTCTTTGTGACAACATTCTTTCCTGGTTCACGTACTACCTATCGAACCGCTCCTTTATTGTTTCTACCTCTGGAACATCCTCCTCTCCACTCCTAATATCTGTTGGGGTCCCGGAAGGCTCTGTTCTTGGCCCATTACTTTTCTTACTGTACACCCATTTGATTACCAATACCACCTCTATGCTGACAACACTCAAATCTATCTCTCTTTCCCTGACTTATCCCCTTTTGTACTCATGCAAATGTCTTTCTGCCATCTCCACATAAAATAAGGCAAATGGGGAATATGTGTATATAATATTTTGGCTTCTGGCTAATGTCAAGAGGCCATAATGGGGATACTACTGTACCTCAACCAAATTTAAGATATGCATAGAATTCCAGACATTGGATCTCAGAGTGACACAGACTCTGAAGAAACTGGTCTACCAAAAAGGAGAAATTAGACGTACGTGACTGTGGGGGAAACGAGGCATTAATATCACCTCAACTTGTCTGCACCTCGTTTCTCACAAACTGCGGACTATAAAAACATATAATTTTTCTTGCCCTCTGGTTCCCATATTTGTCAGTCATATTTAAGCTTGTATATATATTCTATCTTGAAAGTAGTTAAAATGTCTGCCAGCATGTTTTATCATCTTGCAGTCTAGTCCATTGTTTCAGCCTAGGAAAAAGGATTATTGTCCACCAGTCCTGTATGAATGTACATCACAACAGGGGGTCTCTTGTCTTTGTTTAGCTGTGAGTGCTAGCATAGGGAAAAGGCCCACAGACAGAGCTCTATGTTTAATTACAGACAACTGCATTGTGTATTTAAATGTTAATGTGTCTGGATTGTGATCTCTCCTGTTTAAACAAACTCTGCTGTATAGCCACAGAACAATACTTGTCCCTAATTAAATCAGGAATGGCTCATCTGCTATCATTTTGTCTGTATGTTTACCTGTGAAAAGGTAAACACAGAAAAGGACCAATCAGGCAGGTCCTGAAATTGCTGATGAGGTCATTTTTGGGCTTAAAAGAAAGCTCCAGAGGACACCAAATTGGCATTCACTACCGAGTGATAGCTGAAGTCAGGCTGGCGTTGAGATATAGAGCTTTGCCCTTGACAGGAAAGGGACAAATCGGTCCCTGGAGTATTGCCATTGCACTTATCCACCTCTCCAGGTCTTGGGGAGCTGTGTATCCGATGAAAGCGAAGTGACAATGACTCTAAGGCTACCAGCAAAGGAAGCGGCCCAAAGGAGAGAGGGGGAGAAGCTTGGATTGAGAGACAGCAGTCCCTGAGAGTGACTAGGATACTGGTGAAGTATTTTCATTATACCCATTATGTTGTCTGTGCAAGACTGTAGTGTTTCAAGTGATTATTTAAATATGTTTATTGCTATTTGGTGCTACCATTTTGTTAAATTAACTTGTTTATTTATTTTGGATATATTTGCCTGGGTGATTGTCAAAGATATTTTATTTTGGATGAAGACAATTTATTAATATGAAAATATTTATATTGTTCTGTCTTATTTTGGTATATCATTGATAATTGGTGTGGTGGTGTTGTGTCGGTTGGAGCCTGCGTGTGAGCTGGAGAGAAGGAAGGAGAATAAAGGAATTATTCAAGGGACAGATGTTTCTAATCACAGATGTTGGAACAAAGAGTTGCAAGAATTTCTTCAGAGTTTCCATTGCATCCTGTAGAGCCATGAGGATCAGGATACGCCTATATACTTTCTCAGCCAATTGTAATATGATATTTGTAAATTGTAGTACAGCCTACTTTGAAACAAAGACTATGTGTCTGGTCTGTTGGGGACCAGTTTTCAGTTTTTGAAAATGAGCTGATAATGTTATCACAGCGCTTGCTTATTCTTTTGTAAATAAACAATGATGTAATTTTATTCTTAAAGTTTCTTTTGCTGAAGGAATTATTTAATTACTTTATTAGTGATTTTGAACCTTGGATAGGTACCGGGTAGGCCAGCTGTGTGGCGCAGAAGGTTACGTAAAACCCGGTATCCTCACAGTGACCCAATCTCAGAAATAACTGGACGACTGTGTGTGTGTGTGTGTGTGTGTGTGTGTGAGGGGGTGGGGGGGCTTGGGGTGGCACAGTAATTTATGGATTTTGGGGAGGTGATAAAAGATAAAAGCAAAATATAGTTTCCTACATAAGGTTTGTGCGAACCTATTTAATGAAAAGATCAAACAGGTTTGGGTCAGAGTTGGGCAAAAGGCTCATAACAATTGTTTACCATGGGATACTTAGTTCTCAACTGGATAAGTAGAGGCTACTCTGAAATCTATTTGTTCTCTCTTACGTTTCCTTCTGCCTCTTTTTCCTCTACGTCTCCAAGAGTGCTTGGGCATAACTATGGGCAAGCTCACCTTTCTAACTACTATTCCGTCCCTAAAAAAAAAAAAAAAAAAAAGAATCATTCTTACGGTGGGGATGGGGGCGATTGGGATCTTGAGGCTTTTGGTCGTGCCCATAAAATGTTGCAAACGCTCACCATCTTGATGTTCATCGGAGACGTTGGTGGTTGTGTTGCTCCCATATTATACTACCTTTTATTTCTGCTCATATCAAATGATTGATGTTCTTCCAAATTAATCCTATTTGTCTTACTATTCTCAATCACTGGGGTATCATTTTTTTTATTTTTCCTCTTCATTTCTTTTGTCAAAATGTCCTAACCTTCCCATATTAATAATCTCAAAAATCTTGTGTAAACTTACTACTATTACCTCAAATCAATTATTTTTCATAATTTTCAAACGGCGTGCCAAACAAGTCTATATAAGTAGCAGCCTGGATATTTTTCACTTACTTTTCTCTACCATGTAATATCATCCAGCTTTTCTGGCAATTCTAAATCATATATTTTATGGACAGGGACTAAAAATCTCAAGCCCTCTGGGAATTGTATTATTTTACACATATCTCTGAAATGAGACACTGTCCCATCAGTACCTCACTTCAGCTTGAAATTTCCTGAATTCATTATCAAGTGCACATCTTTTCCTACTGCTTCTGAACCCTTTTTAAAGGATATTAAAAATGTTATTAAATCAGGTAAATCCTGCCATTGCATAAAAAAATGTAGGATACCAACTCTTCAAATGGTCTATGGTCGGGTCTGGCACACCTATCAGATGGAACATACCACCAGTGTGCTTAGGGGCTCCTCCGTGTCCTTTAACAAAATCTGGTCTCCCTGGGCTTCATATTGTGATCAACCCCTGCTTCAATTTTAGTTGAACCTGACTCATTTCTGGAAAAACCAGATTAGACTGCTCTCTCCTGCTAAAAGCGTGAATTCCTTCTCCCTTCCCCTAGTCCCTCCAACCTTTTCTGCCCCCCCCCCCCCCATCTTACCTTATACCATTCCCCCCTTTGTTTGTACAACCCAAGATAAAATAACATCTGCATGGTACCAAATTGACACGAAGTTGAGTTTATATTGTAAAGCACTGTGAGAGAGAGTCATATATATTGCTCTATTTATATGTACATATGTAATCTCACTAATGTACCTTATAAGAATTTTGCTATTCTGTAATATTTTTCAAGATAAGATTTTACTAATAAAATGTATTTAAAACAAAAAAAAAAGAAAGTAGGATAATATATATCTGTTCCTAAATATAGAAACCCAGATTAAACAGCAATATTAATAAAACAATCCAAGAAAAGCAATTGATACTTCAGGTGCTTATACATATTGGACGTTCACTGTATAGAAAAGTTAAAAAAAAGTGTTCCAGTTGCCGTTTAAGAGGAAATGCCAACTCTATTTCATAAGATGCTTAAAACAAAACTCAGAAACACTTAATATCTACATATGCTGTAATAGGAAAAAAAATATTACCCAGGCAAAAATTATTCATAGCATTCCCTGAAGCATACTAGGAGAGTCCTCTATAATACTTCCCAGTTGCATGTAATTTTTCCACCTAAAAAGGAAGATATATTTTCCTGCCTGTGAAATTGAGAATTTTTTTGGATTGGTTTAATATGTGACCAGATGGGCTTACTTCGCCACCCGGTCTGTTGGGGAAAGAAGGATATAGGGATGTTTTTCCTGCACAGTTTATCTGGGTTTCTTTCTCACTGTCAGTAACCAACTGTTACTGACCACTCCTACTGGTGTCACCTGCTGCCAGACATTCGCCGACTGCAAGTGCCAACTGCGCAATAGTTGTAGGAGAAACTCACTGCCACCACTAGACTTCTTCGCAGCACCTAGAACTGCTTACTTCTATGGTAACTGGTATAGAAGTTTTAATGCCTCTTTGCTGTGGGTTGGCTGGTACTTCCTAACTGCTTACTATAGATCAGCACTGCTTGGTCGCTGGCAGAGCGTTGACAGAGATGCTGGGTTCAACACAGGACAGCCGAGAAACGGATTTGAGTGTAATCTTTTATCTGTTGGTCACAGGATAAAGCAGGTAATAGGCATCAGGCAAAACCCTCAAGTTATGTTTATTTGCTCAAGGGGTCCTTACAAGGACCATTACACACTAGTCGAAGGTACTAGTTATCATCCAGAAGTACAGATGGTATAATACAGTTAAAGTACAAGATACAGCTCTTATATACTGCTTCTGACACACATGTTGGTAGGGGGTAACTCAGCCCCCTTCCTAGCTGGCATCACAAAGTCTGAGATATTACATCAGATATTCAGTGAGGATGTAATATTTTTTAATGTTGAATTCAACAAAATTCACATCAATCTTTGATTTTCTAAATTTCTTGCTGGTTGCATTATTCATGTAGTTTGTCTATCTTTTTAACAAGACAGGATAAATGATAAAGAAACCCTGCTGTGTATTCAGGCTAAAAAAGTGTTGCCCACTCACAGATGAAAAAGGCTTAATTAGCATGGGATTTCCTTTCTTCAGACAGTTGCAGAAACAAAAATTTCCTGTAACATCAGTACATTTGCAATACAAAACATTGGCGCACTGCTCCAGTAAGTGAAATGAATTTATATATTAAAGTTATTTCTAAGTGATCCAGCCACACTATACCTACAATCTTTCAATCATTCTTTCAAATTTTGGTAATAAAAATTATTTATAATTAAATTTGGTAACCTCCCCCCATACATACCCAGATATCAAACTTGCCAGGAAAGAAACGTTCAGGAATCCGTGCTGCATACAGACCAGCTCCTGTTATATACATAACTGCCATTAGGAAGAACCAGCCCATCTGTCCCACTGTAGTTGCCTTAACAAAACCCTCTGCAATAGTGAAATGGAGAGTTGGAACAATGCCACTCAGACCAAGGCCTAGGAACACGCCTGGAATGACAAGAAAAATTGTAGGTTATCCTGGAGACAAAGAAATGCTTATAGCTAGCTTATGTTTTTAGCAGACAAACCCATAGAAACCCCAAAAGGTTTTTGACAAAACATCTCTCCTAGATGCCAAGTGAAACAAACAGTGTTCATCTGTTGAGACATTGGTCATAAAAATAGATAAGAAACCATCTGTCTTATATTCATGAGGCTTTTTCAGTAGCAACTGTAGTTAGTATAAAACTTCAATTATTTTTTGGACTAAAATAAATGATGCTCCCTGTTTGAACTGAGATTACCAATATGTTTAGTCAGAGCGTTTTACATTTTCTGTATTCATAGGGGTTAATAGAGAGAAGTAATGAACTACAGCAGATGTCAGTCTTTTCTCAAAATCAATAAACAATATATTACTCAAATATATTACGGTGTTAATATTATTGGGAAGAATACATTACTCTGTCACTTGTTGCCAAATTTTCATATGACACACTATTCATGGAAATGTTCTGGCCAATTACAAAATTACCTGCTCGTGTTGGCCTATGCTTAGGTGTGGCAAAGCGGTCCCACTGTGCTACGATAATTGCAGTGATGCCCAGCACACAGACAATGGACAGATATATGAGACGTGGCTGAGGGGAGCAGTAGAATGAGTAATACAGCCAGGGCACAAAGCTTCCCATGATGAGCAGTGCGATACCAGAGTAATCCAGCCTGGAAAATAGAAACTGGTGAATTTTTGTCTGTAGAGACGTGTGATTGTCAACCAGACACCCTTAAATGGTCATATGTAAGCCACTTTTACCTTCTAAAACTGCAAACTACTCTAAATCTCAAGGATAATTTAAAACAATACATTAAAGAAACACCAAATTTATAAAATTATAGCAGCAGGCATTTTAATGCAAGATATACAAGCTGTAAAAAACAAATATGGCAATGCAATGGGACATTTGGAAGACCATAGCTTCGACCATCTTTTGAAACTTAGCTGTAAGGCTGGAACAGGCAAAATGCAATTCTGCAAGGAGGTTTAAATCAGTCGCTTTTTTTTTATGCACCCCATGATTGAGACTATCCATGAAACCAAAAATGCACAACAATTTTGCAGCACACTGACACACCACAGGGTCTGCCTAAAAAATCCTTAACTTGCTTTATTGCAGTAACCAGAAATCTGCAAAATTACAATTCTGATTGACACATTTACTTATAAACATATATCATAAACTTACTTTGAGAATGTGCGGGACACTTTCTCTGAGTGACAGTACACAGTGTGAAAGAGCCAGGAGAAGCTGAGACACAGTACAGCCCCCAGAAAGAACATTCCAAACACTACCTTCTCTTGCAAGGGAGCCATAAAATACATGTTGGGTCTAAGCATGGTCAAAACTCCCAGGAAAAGAAACAGCACAAAACCTGTATGTAGACATGGAATAATTAAACAGTAGACAAAAAAGGAAATTGAAATAATACAGAAGGTCAAAAAGGAAATAGATGCAAAATCAAAATTAAACACATTTATCTAGGTGTATGGAGAAGAATGTGCTCAACATTCCAATCTTGTCTCAGATTAATCTAAAGGGAAGAGAATCCCAAATGAGATCTTCCGTTATCCACCATGACTATTATTCTCTCATTTACCTAGTAAGTGAGTCCATATGTTTCCCGTCTCTGTGTGTATTCGGAAGATGCTCCTAAAGCAGGCTCGGAATGATGGCATTGGTGGACGGTGTCCATGTAGAAGATAATCGTTGTCCTTAAGCCAATCAGGAAGTACATCATATGGAATGACTCTCCATCGACCTTCCCACATCTTTAAGTAAACACAAACAAAAAAAGCCCCAAATAAATGAAGTAAATGAGTGGCGACTCCTTTTGCAGCAACCACCATGTATAGGAAATCTTCCACCACCTCCCATCAGTGTATTTTTAAGTAACCCAGTCACAAATAAACAAAAAAACTAAAACCCTGTCACACTGCTCAAATAAAAAAAATATTTTGAAAATAACAAAAAAGTGCTGCCTGTGATAACAACTGGAACTTAGTTACGGGTAAAACTCTGTTTCTAAATCATCCCTAAGATAGCACAATCCATGAAAAGATTTCAAATATATAAAACATATGGACAAGGGCTTCCAAACCTTTTCCTAAAAGGCCAAATTCCAGTTAAGATTCATCACCTTGATAATGGTAAGTGAACTTACAAATACTGGCCGAACAAGCAGCCTTGCAAGTTTGCTCAGCAGTGGCTCATACATTCTTGATCCACAAAGCTGAAAAGGTTCTAGACGAATGAGGTTTGACCTATCGTGCAAATTTATTTTTATAACACCCTGCTTTCCTACCACTTTCAATAGCCTTTAATTATGATCAACAGATGCTCAAAGTTAACTCACTCAGAGATGATGAATCACACACCTTCTAACATCCACAGTTTTCCCCTTCACTTGAATTTGCCAGCTTATGATAAAAGGACTACAATACTACTGTAAGAATAAAATAGGAATCCAACCAGAGAACCATTTCTTTCCAAGATTCAGATAAGGTTGTCAAGATTGAAAAAAACTGGCTATATTTACTCTTCTGGCATTAAAAAAATCTATTTTATAATGATGTGCTTTAAAGACACTGAAATTGGTTCAAAAGAAGGGTCAAGGTTATATAGACCCAGTTCAGATTAAATGATGCAAAAGTATGTTCCTATAGTAACAAAAAAAGAGGAGAGACAGGACAGAGGTTATATAGCGGGGCACTCTTGGATAAGTGGTCGTCAAGAAATAAGAAATAAATAAAATGAAAATTTTTATTGGTATGTATTAAAATTTGGTCATCCTAGTAAGAATAAAGCTACGCAAAATATTAAAAAAGACAAAAACAGTGAAAATTAAAAATTGCAGATCAACTGCAGAAACGCTTTGTGGTCAATTTCTTAAGGACTAATAAGTCATGTAATATGATATGAATAAATGGATCAGTGGGCAAATGTGCAGTGAATAGGCAGAAAAACGCCTTTTACGGGTTGTATTCAAATCATATATCCCCTATACATCATTCAATTGGTAGATGTCATATAGTAATAGATTGAGTGATTTCCTTTATTCTGCCTATGAATACACCAATCGCTACTACAGTGCAGTTTCTTATATGATACTCTGAAATGCTTAGGTACTCAGTTTGGTATATAAGAGAATTGTTCTGTGAGCACTGCAATTAGTAACAAAATCACTATCTGTGTATCAGAATTTTAAGTAATTAACAATGTATCTCATTGGCCTATATAGAAAAGAGATTCACCTATAGGCACTATAATTTATGGCAGGATCACTGTCTATATATCAAGACTTGTGATATGTCTTATAAGCCCTCTGATTCTAATTATGTAGGAGCGCTAATCGCTGCTGGGTTTCCAATTCCCCTCACAAAATTATATATAAAGTATCATTGATGATACAATGATTTTGTGTGGGGAATTGGAAACCCAGCAGCGATTAGCCCAACTCCTGAGTTAATCCCATTCAGGACCCAAGCTGATAATATGAGAATCCTTGTGGATACAAGATGGGTCTGATGTTTAAATTTAGCATTTCCAAGGATCAGCCAAGTGACCCCTGGCCAACATGGGTAAAGACCCAACAGAGCCAAAGCTTAACTCTTTATTAGGGCTTCCATACCCCAAGGTTACTAGAAGTTAATTTTTAAGGGACTGAGAAACAGACCATGTTAATTTCAATAAAATGGTTTGAATTGTGCCTCACATACACAGAGGTGTATTATGCTATAGTACGTTTTTATTAATACAAAAAGAGCACAGCCATAAACCAAAAAGGAAATATCATAACAGATAATAAGATCTGTTAAAAGTAGAGCATTCATTCACCAATATAAGTGAGAGACATTCGCTATTGACCACGCAACAACATTTACTAAATAACTATTGCAAGTATGTTAATGTAAGAAGAGAAATTCAGTAAAACCTAATGCTAGTGTTATTGATGGCAAACATTGTTAACCATAAAGTGTTCCAGTATAGCTACAATTGTGCAACAAGGTTTGAATGTTCTGATTCTCTTGTTAACTTAAGTATCAGTTTACAAATATTTAATTAATGCAAGGTGTATCACATAATTCTGTTATGTTTGTGCCCAAAGAGTTTGCTAATTTTGTCAATGATATGAGGTTTTCTGAAAAAAAATAAATAAATAAATAAATATATATATATATATATATATATATATATATATATATATATATATATATATATATATATATACACACACACACACGTACATAAATATATATTTATATTAGTCCATAGACAAAAAACCTTACGGTTTAACATATCCGATTAAGGTTCCTAACACACCATCTAAAATTTAAGAACACTTTTAAAACTCTTCTACTCAAACTCCAAAAAGCAATGAAATTCTGACGATTAAGGCCTTAATGGACGTGTTACTTGCGCTATACAGACATGGTTTGCCATCACATCCTGTGAATTAGCAGCTCCACCATTTTGTGAGTGACAGCAATCTCACTCCATGATAGTGCTGAATCTACAGCTAATCACAGGATGTGATGGCATACCATGTCTGTATTGCGCAAGGAACACGTCCATTAAGGTTCCTGCCATATTTGTTGGAATTTCATTGCTTTTTAGAGTTTGAGTGGAAGAGTATTCTTAAATTTTAGATGGTGTGTAAGGAACCTTAATCGGACATGTTAAACCGTAAGGTTTTTTTGTCTATGGAATTTTATAGCTTTTTGTACAGTGAAAATATTGAAAGCTATAGTGAAAAATGAAAGCTATTCTATCACATGCCACCTCATAACCAACAGCTTTTCGCTCACGTTACCCCATGTCTACTAGCTTTTCCCTCACATGCCACCCAACTCACCAGCTATTCCACCAGCTATTCCAACCTCTGCTCCGCCAGTGACAACTTCACAATTCAAAGAGCATTCTCCGATCTCTGTACAAAATAGAGCCTTTTAGTGAAACCTGCACCACACAAAAAATCTTCTAGTGACCCCTACACATGATAGAGAATCTTCATCTGATCGCTGCACAATAGGTAGCGCCTTCACTTATCAATATACAATACTGAGAGCCATCCTCTGACCCCTGCACAACACAGAGAGCCATCCTCTGAACCCTGCACATCACAGTGAGCCTTCCTCTGACCAACATAAAGAGCCGTCCAGTTATCCCTGCATTATACAGATAGCCTTTCTCCAACCCCTTCACAATACAAAAAGCCTTCTAGTGAAACCCCTCCCAATATAGAGGGTCTTCCACTGACTCGTGCACATTATAGAGAGCCGTCATCCGTCCACTTGCACAATACAGGAGCCTTCCAGTGGCCCCTGTGCAATACTTAGAGAGATGACCCCCACCTTTGGATTCCTGAGCTTAAACTAGCCTATGATCTGCAACCCCCTGGACCCTCCTGAAACCTGGACCAATAGAAGCAAGCCACACACTTTGCATTGTTTTACTGTATTTCTGTTTGCATATAAGCAGCAGTTCCTCATCTAGTGTTCAGTCACCTTGACCACAGACTTCAGGACTGAATGACTGTTCACTGGATCCAGACCACCTGCGATAAGTAACGGCTGTAATTATTACTTCGCTTGAATTATTTTGCTACTTTTTGAGAATAAATATTTGTGCGTTGGAAACACAAATCGAGATTCGACAATCGTTATTGGATAGCGACAAAACGCTCTTAACAATATATATATATATATATATATATATATATATATATATATATATATATATATATATATATATATATATAGCTTTATATTAAGGTTACATCTAAAAAACAACATTTTGCCATTGGAAATCTGTGAGAGGGAGAGCATGGTGTTTGAGGGTCTACATTTTAAAAAGTATTAAAGCTGTTAAACTGAAATTTGGCATGCGAATGAAGAGCCGTCCATAGGTGCCGCATGTCAAGTTTCAGAAAAAATAGAATAAAAAATTACAAATAAGGAATAATTTAAGTTCAAAATCTCGCCGTTTTTTTTCCAGTTCCTGTTTTGCAAAAGTCGCTGTTTTTCTGTTTTTTTTTGGGAGAGCGTAACTCGGTGTACATGGCGTTTAAAGACATGCTGTAAATTTTGTTAGAAAGCTATTAGGGCTGAGGAGTGCCTTTTAGGGTTCACAAGTTTGAGAAAGTTAGTTTTTTCAAAATTTGGTAAAATATGCCCCATTTTAAAGATAGGGGATTTCATAACGTTGCCCATGTCAGATAGAGGTATGTGCTGGGTGTACTCAAAGTGGCTTCACTTGAGAGTATAAATATGGCTGACTGACCCTCTTCCCTTAGATATTTTCTTCTGTGAGCAGGAGAATTTAGCCATCTGTATTGGGTACAGGGGGGCTGGTTGGTATTTTGGGGCTGAGGAAGAGCACACTATACTAGTATTAGCACTGGCACCGCTCTCATTTTACAGTTTATTGATAGCACTAGGGCTCTTCCTACACCCCTGGGCAGTAGGTGTAGGGTAATAACGGCGATAAAGTGGTAAAAAAACAAATGGACGCCATTTTGATTTGTGGAACTACAAGTCCCAGGTTGCCCTGAATAGTGTGGGCATGCTGCTACTTGTGCAACTACAAGCACCTGCATACCCAGGGCATGTTGGTACTTAGAGAACCACAAGTGCCAACATGCCCTGACACCCAGGACTGGCTGGGACCTGTAGTTCCACAAACCAAAATGTTAACAAAATCACAAACACCCTCATTACAACCACTAACATTTAATAGCTTGGGCAAATCCCCTAATACTATGAATAGACCTAGCGCAATGAGCTAAGCTCATTGCATATCGGAGCTGTTTGCGGCGGTCCTTCATTTTTTTTTATTTTTCTTCAATCAAGCAACATGATTTGTGGATTTTACAAATAGGGGGCCCCCTTGGCCGAAGAACAGAAGACTGCAATCAACAATGTAAGTGATGTGTTTATACAACTCGCTGCTACAACACAGGAGAGTTAGCTAACACAGGAGTGTTTTCATCGCAGCAAAGCGCCAGAGATGACCAGCGATTTTGAAGATCAGGGTAAAAATTGCAGCTTGATACATTTGATGAGTTTGGGGAAAAAAAAAAAAAATCGCTGCAATTTGCCACGATTTTAACACGCTAGCAAAATCGGACATTGATACATTTACCCTTGGATGACGGAGAGTAATATTATCTGATGAAAGGCACAGGGCAGGATCCATGTAGTAATGTGGATGTGATGGAGTGGTATAGAGAAAGGCTTGGTACAGACCGACTGACGGAGAGTAATATTATCTGATGAAAGTCACAGGACAGGTGATGTAATGAATGACTCTGATATAAAATTAGCATTTGTGATCTTACAACACTGAGCCTTGCCATAGAGTTTGGAAAAATTCTGTTCAGGTTAACTAAAAAGAAAATCCCTCTCTGGACACAGACAACTGGGAGCAGCGCGGTGACCTCCACACGATTGCCTACTCTGATCTGTGCTTATTCTGTGGCAAGTGGTAAGATCTGAAATTCTTCCCATGTTACGGTATGATTTGAACAAAAGTAGACATTTAGTGGCACTACACTTTAAACTGAAAACAGACATCACAATATATAAATCACATATTTGAATACATTTTTATATAAGGCTGATTTTATGTTATTAGGTGGAGATTTTCATTATGCCATATTCATTTATTTTTACCCTGATCAGCCTGCCTACTTGCCCTTGGATATCCAGGCGTGAGTGAGACCCTCTAGTCTGTATTTGTGTAATATATCCTGCTCTTGCCCAGGTATTACATCCTATAAGGGGTTATTGAAGAGCGACTAAGCACACTGACCAGTTCCTTTGAGCTATAGTTTACTATGTCTCCCTTTATAACATGTTTCAATGGGTAATTATTATAAACTAAATATCCGTGACCTGTTTCCTATGTGGAACATCCAATACTTTTTGAATATGCCCTATGCAATATCAATATCAATATCAACCCTCCAGGGGATGGGTTCCGATGTTCCCGCCAAGATTACTAATCCTAATAGTCCATAATTCCTTAACATTAATAACTTGCGTATGCACTCCGTGATCTCTTCGCAGAGTGAACCGGACAGCTGCAAATGTGAAGGGGATTAGTATGATAACACACATGACATGATTCCTTCAACGTGTACCATATGTTTTACCGATATGCATATAACTTATATTACACATAAACTCTACTATATTTCGACATAAATAACTATGTGCTGCAACTACCATTAATGTGTACTATTTTACAAATGTGAGTGTTTGTGCGAATGTATGTAAAAGCGTAAATACTGTTTGTGTCACGTGTTGCGGCCGCGTACACCCTTTCACTCCGTAGCGTGCCATACGCATCTTTTCAGACAAAGACAACCAAGTTTGCTCGATTTTAATTGAAATGACTTTATCCAATTTGCTGACTTTGACAGCTCCACCCTTTGATAGTGTAATAAACTATCATCTAATCACCGTTTCAAGTTCAGGGTTATACAACACTTCTTCACAGACCATGCTCTCGGTATCTTGTACCACCCTTTCAGTCTCGTTCTCAGTGTTTCTCCTAGAAGACTGTTTTCCACACTTCAACACAGTAGGAACACAGTTGACACATAAACCAATTGCTAAGAGGACACCCAGTGTAAGGAGAAAGAGCTTACCTACACTAGCAACCATTTCCTGTACCCACTTCCCCAGACCAGAGAACCATTTCACAGGGTTCAACCATGAGAACCAACCTGCCACCTTTTCCCCGACCTCATATAACGAAGAATTATGGTTCCTTCGAAATTCCCATTTCAGTTGCAGAATTTCATCCATCTTCCGGTCTATAACCTCCTTAGGGTCATCCGTATTATTGGTGATGTACATGCAACATTGGACACCGAACTGGGTGGCCAGTGTCACACAGTACCCACCACTAATAGAGGTGAGATAATTTAGTACCAGTCTATGTTGCACCAACTCCTACTTGTACGCTTGTAGCTCCCTTCCAGTATACCTGAAAGTGTCATCATACATCTCGGTGATATGGTCTATTAATTTAGCTAGGTCTTGGATATATTTAAAGTTTAACGTTCCCCGAGCGGTACTGGTGAGATCTAGAGCAACCATAACTTGGAAACCCGCGGTTTCACTAATCAATTTTGTAGCTATGGGTTCCTCACCAGGAATCAAATTTCTCTTGTCACGGTGTTCATACTGTGTGTGTATGTATGGTGGTGATGTAGTCTTGTGAATACCAACCATTTCTTCACGAGTAATAGTCATGATTTCAGGAACCAGTTTAGCTAAAAAACACAAGCCCTTGGAACTCGGAGTCACCCAGGAATAAGCTATCCTCCCACAAACAACGTACACATCATCAGGGAGAACATAAGGAACAGTATGTCCATTAATTATATCACACAGAGTTTTGATAAAACTACCCATGCCTAGTGTCTCCGTTTGCTCAAGACACGTGTCAGCATGGATGACATTCTTACAATTATCTATAGAGAGTTTTCCAATGGATACTTTCTTATGTTTGGTTATACGGCCTAATTTGTGACTTCCATCAACATTCCTGCTTATTGGTGGCCTTAGTCTCCCTCCAAAATGAGCGTGGCGAGCCATTGTCTGATTTGATAGGTCAGCTTCCCAATTCTCCAGACGCTTTGCATGAGAGATATTTAGGCACAGCAAAGATCTGTCTACAGAGTATTGTCGAAGCATTAGACTAGGGGACCTAGTGTTATTGTACCTCCCCTCTATGGGCCTCCCACCCCTTAATTTGAGTACTTCGGAGATGTTTAATGGGAATGGCACTAGTCCTATGTTATGCTACCCCTGCGGAACGTGAGAGCACACCCAGCACTCGGTTTGGTTTAGGACCTTACCCATCAAGGAGTGATAATCCTCCAGAGGATGCCCGCCCACATTCAGATTACCAAAGGACTGGCATCGCTGGATGCATCTCTCTTCAACTAGGGAGTCACAGAACTTGCAGATACAATACTCATCAGACAATAGCCCCTCACACTGTCTCCGAGTTCCCGAGCTAGCAGACCTTTTCCTAACCCCTGGACCAAGCTTGATGATGGACTGCTCTGGGTATTCTAATAACTTTTCCTCGATCTCCATTTCATCCGTATCACTGCCATAACTCTCCTCCGTCCTCCATCCTCCTTCACAAAAATAGAATGTCCTAGAAAAAGTAAAAACAAGGAAAATCCTGGAACAAAAGAAAAACAAAAACCGCCACTCCATAGCTGGAAAGATAGTTCTGATGCAACGTCTTTGGTTCAGGTTTCTTGACTGCGGGCCTTAGGTCTCCCGGAACAGATTTACGAGTGACAGATCTATGTCGTCAGTCTCAGTTTTATCTCACACTTTCTCCGGGTTATTGACTCTCCTGCAGTGGGTGGAATGGACCCAAGTGTCTCTCTCTGCAACCTTCAGTGATGTAGTAATGGTCAGCAGCACTTGGTACGGGCCTTCCCAACGGTCTGTTAAACATAATCTGAACGTAAGAAATTGCGGATCATAACATAGTCCCCAGGTTCAACATCATGATAGTTCGTTTCTGGCATACCAGGTGACAGCATTTTGAGTTTTTGTTGTTGTTGTTTCAGCTGTCTGCTCATTTTTGTAAGATATTGCACAGTCACTTCATTATTCCACTTTAAGTCGTCTTGCGGACTCACGATCAAATGAGGTTGTCGGCCAAACAGTATCTCAAAGGGGCACAGATTAAGAGGAGGTCTAGGAGTGGTTTGTATGCTATGGAGGACTAGTGGCAAAGCTTCAGGCCACGCTAACCCAGTTTCAGCCATTACCTTACCAAGCTTGTTCTTAATGGTACCATTTACTCTTTCCACCTTACCACTGGCTTGTGGTCGGTAAGGGGTGTGAAGTCTGCTACTGATTCCCATGAGTTTACACATATTTTGGAAGATATCACCAGTAAAGTGGGTACCCCTATCACTTTCAAGGATTCTAGAGATACCGAACCTACACACAAATTCTTGTACAATTTTCTTTGCAGCAAACACAGCAGTATTAGTGGCTGCTGGATATGCTTCTACCCAAGCGGAAACCACATAAATACATACTAACACATACTTTAGATTCCTGCACGGTGGTAATTGGATATAGTCAATTTGTATTACCTGAAAAGGTCCGTCTGTAGGAGGGATGTGGGATGGCTCAGTTGGAATAGTTTTCCCGACATTTTTCCTCAAACAAGTAAGACATGACATTGCCTTCTTACCAGCCTGAGAGGAAAATCCAGGAGCACACCAGTATGCTCTCACCAGTTTGCACATACCTTCTTTACCCAGGTGAGTTAGACCGTGTGCTGCTTCAGCCAGGCTTGGATAGTAGGTTCGGGGAGATACAGGCTTACCTTGTCCATCTTTCCAGAGTCCTGAGGACTCTTGACCACATCCCTTCGCCTTCCAGACCGCCTTTTCCTGCAGGGAACACAAATCTTGCATTTCAATTAATATCTGCATGTCTAATGTCTGAAAAACCATCATAGTCTCGGTCGATACAGTCATAGGTTGCCCTGCTGCCCATTTAGCAGCTTCGTCTGCCCTGTTGTTGCCCCATGACACCGGGTCTTCTTCAAAGGTATGGGGTTTGCACTTTATGACGGCTACCGTTCTGGGTAATTGTATCGCTGTCAGAAGTCCTTTTATGTGTTGTGAGTGTGCCACTGACGTACCTGCTGCTGTCATAAAGTTTCTAAGACGCCAAAGGGCCCCAAAATCATGCACTACCCGGAAGGCGTACTAGAGTCAGTATACATATTGGCTGATTTACCCTCTGCCAATTCACACGCTCTCCTTAATGCTACTAGTTCCGCCACTTGGGCTGAGTGAGGTGGGCCAAGGGGTTCAGCTTCTACCACATCCTGATCGTCTACAACAGCGTAACCAGTACATAGCTCTCCTGTCTCTGTCTGTCTATAACAACTCTCGTCTGTATAAAATGTAAAATCTACATTCTCTAAGGGGGTGTCACGTATGTCGGGCCTTGTAGTAAAGGTCTGGTTCAGGTGTTCCATACAATCATGCGTATCAGTATTCTTGCCTAACTCATCACCAACCAGGGTCTCCTCACCTCCCAGCCTTTGTGTCTCTAGAGACACATATGAAAGGTATGTAGCTGGATTTAAGGTGCTGCATCGTTTGATGATGATGTTTGAGGGTGACATCAGAGCTAGTTCCCACTTTGTGAATCTAGCTGAAGAAACATGTCTGGTTTGAGCTGAATTTAACAGAGCTGATACAGCATGGGGTGTATAGACAGTTGAATTATGTCCTAATACTATGTCCTCGCTCTTACTTACCAGAAGAGGAGTTGCTGCTACACTTCTGAGACATGTTGGGAGTGATCTAGCCACAGTGTCCAATTGTGCACTGTAGTATGCTACCGGTCTGCTAGCGTCACCAAGTTTCTGTGTGAGGACACCTGCTGCACAACCATCAGCTTCCGTACAGTATAGCTCAAAAGGCTTTTCATAATCAGGTATTCCCAATGCAGGTGCTCTAGTCAAACTATCTTTAAGATTAAAGAATGCTTGCTCTGACTCTTCTGTGTGTACGACACGTTCTGGTTTTGAGGAAGAGACTAGTTCCTGCAATGGTAATGCCAGAATAGAAAAACCTGGGATCCAGGATCTACAGTATCCACACATCCCCAGGAAAGTACGAATTTGCTTCTGGCTCTGCGGCAGAGTAATGTGTTGTATCGCCTCAATCCTGTCGGTTGTCAGGTGTCTTAGCCCCTTGGTGAGGCAGTGTCCTAAGTATTTGACCATAGTCTGACATGGCTGTAATTTATCCTTTGCCACCTTGTGCCCTGTTTGTGAGAGATGGAGCAACAACAATTTAGTATCATGTAAACATGACATAAAAGAAGCACAGCACTAAATCGTCCACATATTGAATTAGAACAGACCCATTGTGGGGTTGAAAGGATTGCAAACAGTCATGTAAGGCTTGGGAGAAAATACTGGGGCTGTCAATGAACCCCTGGGGAAGTCTGGTCCATGTGTATTGCACTCCCCGGTAGGAGAATGCAAATAGGTATTGACAGTCAGGGTGAAGAGGGACTGAGAAGAAAGCAGAACATAGATCATTGACAGTAAAATGACTAGCAGACAGTGGAATCTGCATGAGGATGACAGCTGGATTCCGCACTACGGGGAATTGGCTCTGAACAACTTTATTAATTCCCCTTAAGTCCTGGACTAATCTATAGCCCCTCCCCCCACTCTTCTTCACAGGGAAAATGGGACTATTTGCTGTGCTATCCTACCACTTTTTAGATTTACCATGACAGGGGCTACATTTGCCATCAATCCAGTGTCCTGTCCATCTCTGGTCCATAGTGAACCTGGTATTTCCAGCAACATCCCCTTTACTTGAGATGGACTTTGTTCTATAACAGTAGAGTGTAACATTAACCTTTGAGGGGTGTCCAATATATCCTGTACCTCATGCGCGACCTTCTCTGGTATATCTAAGAACACACCATCTGAAGTACAGTATATGACACATCCCATTTTACATAACAAGTCTCTCCCTAGCAAGTTAGTAGGAGCCGCTGCAGCTAAAAGAAACGAATGCTTAGTATGCAGGGGCCCGATAGTAACTTCAGCGGGTTTAGTTAGAGAATAATGTAACACTCTTCCCGTTACCCCCATAGCTGGAATAGTTTTACTGGTCACCTGTAGATTAAAAGGAGAGGTTATCACATATCTGGGCGCCCCTGTATCTACAAGAAAAGTGTGTTTCTTACCAGCTATGTCAACTATCGTTGTTGGTTCTTCTCTCTGACTCGCAGTTAACCTCACTGGCTGTAGACTACAAGTATGAGCTGACCCCTAGCGCTGACTATCGTTTTCCCGCATGGCATTTGCTGCTATAACGTGCACGGGCAAGTATGAGTCTTCTTGTCTATGTGAATTCCCCTTTGGAGGATATCTACGTGACCCACCCTTATGTGTATACTGTTATTCTTTTTTACAATCTCTTGTGAAATGTCCTTCTTCGTTACAATTGAAACACCTGATTATTCTATGTTTCTTATTATGTGGGTTGTAGGCTGGTGGTCGTGTATGCATTCCCTCTAAAGCCTGTATACTTACCGTCATTAACTTATCACTTTTCTCCTCCCTTTTTTTTCTTAAAAAGGTTTTTGTCATGCTCCTCAGCAGACTCCCTAAGAGAATCTACTGTGATGCCTCTCCAATTAGGTAATGTGGTTTGTACCCTCGTCTTTAAATTTTCTCTAAGGCCGTCCATTAATACCCCTACAGCTACCTCTCTGTGATGTGGGTCCTCATCTATGTTTGATATCCCAGTGAACCGTGCTATCGCTGTTAGAGCTCTAGGGAAGTAATCTGATGCTGTTTCACTATCCTTCTGTTTAATGGTGAAAATTTTACTCCAATTCACCACTATTGGAAAATAGATGGGTAAATGTGTGACAATTTGTTCTATATTTTCTTGATTAA
Organism: Mixophyes fleayi; assembly: GCF_038048845.1. NCBI lineage: Eukaryota > Metazoa > Chordata > Amphibia > Anura > Limnodynastidae > Mixophyes > Mixophyes fleayi. Next base: position 239,766,225 of record NC_134403.1, read on the forward strand.
TCTTATCCGTCAAGGTGTCATCTTCATTCAACAAACAATCTTTAATAAAATTTTGTATGTTAGTATTGGGAGGAAGACACGCCCTCAACACTACATGTCCATCCTTATTGGTTGGTTCGTGTGCATTTCCTAAGTCTTTAACAAATTTCTGACACTTAGCCAACTCTTTTCTAGGATCCGGGAATTCAGTCATAATGGAACGTAATTCTGATCTAGTCCAGGGACAATGCATTGTAACATTCTTTAAAGGAACTACACCATCCTTGTCCGCTTTCCCATTGGGAACTGATATTGTGCGGACTGGATACGTACCCACTGGTTCACCGTCTTCAGAGGTCACTACTGTATTTGCTGTTTCAGTATTTAGAATGTTATCCCTCCTAGTGGTCACACTACTCTCACCTATCTCAGCCATTGCCCCCTTTCCATACTTACGCTGAACCTCTAGCATATTAACAGCATGGGCAGTGGCTGAAATTACAGTGGGTTCATCTTCTTCATCAGAAACACTTATTTTAAACTGACTTAAAACAGGATATAACTTAGCAAATTCCTTTCTTTCATTTTTAATAACGGCTGTACTTACCCCTCCCGCCACATAGGGTAGCGGGTGCGCGCTTGCGCTAAGTTCGCCACGCTTCTCAACGGCCACTTCCGCCGTACAGGCGCTTTTCGCCACGCCTACTTCCGCTGTGCATTCGCTGCTCTGCCACGTGTTACCTTCCATTTGCCACAATTTTAAACAATCATTATGTCTATTTTTCTCTTTCGTTGATTTAATCAACCACACTTTATCTTTTACATTATTTAGTACCTCCAAATTAAATTTAGTACCTTCCTATTGTTGGGAAAGGCCCAACACACTCTTTGGTCATCTTGACCCACGTGTCGCAATAAACAGTTGCGTATTCACCATATTTCTTACACATAAGAAACCTCGCTGAACCAATAGGCCCTTCCTTAGGCAGTACACTGGCCATCTCTAGCGTATGCTTAGCACCCATGTTGAACAGTACCTTCTATGTGGAACACAGATACACCGCAATGCTCTGTTCTTTCCAGGCAAACACTACCCTTTTATTGTGTAACACAGATATACCGCAATACTCTGTTCCTTCCAGCAAACAATTTCAACTCTGTTGCTACAATCACTGCTAGAGATCTCTAATGCCCGGTGAACGTATTTCCAAATAGCCGCGTCCACTCTCTTCTTCTCGTTCCAAACGAGAATCCCTAGCACAGAAATAGTTCTTCGATAGCCCAGCTATTACAAATTTCTGTTGAGTTTATTATTACTGGAAGCACTAAGTCGATACAATCGCTCAACCTTTCCAATAGAATTCCTCCACGCATTTCCAATTTTACACTCACGGTTGTTTTTACCGTGCGGTTATATCGCACCACTCACTAATACTAATTATCAGTAAACCTTGCGATCTACTGGTGGCGCTTCTTGAAAACCCAGTTTTAGCACTCGGTATACCTGCCCCGTATACCGTCCTTCAGTTGGGCAACCTGCCTCGTCAGACAGCAACTGAGCTCACTCAACAATAAAACAGTGTATCTACGTCACAAAATCACACAACATACACCTTTTCTGCGCAGAAAATCAAAAGTTCCCAACAATAGTAATAACGTTTCAGAAGCTTTCACAAGTGATTATACTATGCATGTATAACAACTATCAAAACGATTGTTTAACCACGTGGAAAATCTACCGAAACTTCGCGTACGCAAAGCAGGAAGTACATATACGCTAAGCAATGCAATACAGTTAAAACGCACAATGACAGTAAAAAGAAACAGTTTTCTCTTTTGTCCCTAGATTCAGTTAGCGTACCTTAGATAATGCAAAAACGGACATTCGGTTTCACAGCACAGAGTAAAATTCAGGTTTTGAACACATTGCAATCTTGTCCGTATACGACGCGTCTCCACCCTTTGTTGCGGAACCGAAATCCGTTGGTCTTGCGTATCGTCCGGCGACGAAAACTCCAAACTCACGAGCCCCCAAATTGTTAAGAGCGTTTTGTCGCTATCCAATAACGATTGTCGAATCTCGATTTGTGTTTCCAACGCACAAATATTTATTCTCAAAAAGTAGCAGAATAATTCAAGAAAAGTAATAATAAGTACAGCCGTTACTTATCGCAGGCGCTCTGGATCCAGTGAACAGTCATTCAGTCCTGAAGTCTGTGGTCAAGGTGACTGAACACTAGATGAGGAGCTGCTGCTTATATGCAAACAGAAATACAGTAAAACAATGCAAAGGGTGTGGCTTGCTTCTATTGGTCCAGGTTTCAGGAGGGTCCAGGGGGTTGCAGATCATAGGCTAGTTTAAGCTCAGGAATCCAAAAGGTGGGGGTCATCTCTCCAGGGGATGGGTTCCGATGTTCCCGCCAAGATTACTAATCCTAATAGTCCATAATTCCTTAACATTAATAACTTGCGTATGCACTCTGCGATCCCTTCGCAGAGTGAACCGGACAGTTGCAAATGTGAAGGGGATTAGTATGATACCACACAAAACATGATTCCTTCAGCGTGTACTATATGTTTTACCGATATGTATATAACTTATATTACACATAAACTCTACTATATTTCGACATAAATAACAATGTGCTGCAACTACCATTAATGTGTACTATTTTACAAATGTGTTTGTGCGAATGTATGTAAAAGCGTAAATACTGTTTGTGCCACGTGTTGCGGCCGCGTACGCCCTTTTACGCCGTAGCGTGCCATACGCATCTTTTCAGACAAAGACAACCAAGTTTGATCGATTTTAATTGAAATGACTTTATCCAATTTGCTGACTTCGACATTATATATATATATATATATAACAAAAGGACGCATTTAGCTGGCAATATGCAGAGAAAGCAGGGAAGTAGAGTAAAACATTTGTGCAGTAATGCACCTAGAGTGAAGACTTATGTATGAAAAGCAATAGTTTAAATTTGGTTAAACTTACATGATCTGAAATCCTTCCTCTCAGCAAACAGACAGGGCGTGTCTGGTTGTGCAAACAGAGCCAGTGATGGGTGTTTTCTTTTAAAGAGAAGGTGGGTGTGTCACTTGTGGCAAGAGCCTGCTACTGCAGAAGCACACGCGAACAACTTCTTCCTTTTTATGGTACTTTATTGTCAGGATGGTAAATATTTTGACACCGTATACTTGCACAGCAATCATGGAGACCGTAAACGCTAGCTATACATAGACCAGCTCTCTCTCAGGACCAGCCAGCTATCCCAGCGTTGGTCTCCCTTAACAAATGAAAGAAACAAGCTTTTATACATGATGCTCCTCCCCCAGCCTTAGCTTGATGGACAGGTGACACACCCACCTTCTCTTTAAAAGAAAACACCCATCACTGGCTCTGTTTGCACAACCAGACACGCCCTGTCTGTTTGCTGAGAGGAAGGATTTCAGATCATGTAAGTTTAACCAAATTTAAACTATTGCTTTTCATACATAAGTCTTCACTCTAGGTGCATTACTGCACAAATGTTTTACTCTACTTCCCTGCTTTCTCTGCATATTGCCAGCTAAATGCCTCCTTTTGTTACTATATATATATATATATATATATATATATATATATATATATATATACACACACATACACACATATATATACATGCCTCTTGAACATCTGATTCCAATACCATGGCCATTAATATGGAATTGGTCCCCCTTTGCTGCTACAACAGCCTCTACTCTTCTGGGAAGGCTTTCCCTTGAGGTTGGGGAAATATGTTTGGTGATAAAGCCTGGCTTGTGTGGTTGGCATTCCAATTCATCTCAAAAAAGTTTGATGGGGTTGAGGTCAGGGCTCTCCAGATAAGATCTTCTACACCAAACTCGGAAAACCATTTTATATGAACCTTGGTATGTGCTCAGTGTCTTTGCTGTGCTGAAACAGGAAAGGGCCATCCCCAGACTGTTAATACAAAGTTGGCACCCCACAAATCTCTAGAACTTCATGTTACACTGTACCATTAAGATTTTCCTTCACTAGTACGAAGGGGCCCAACCCAAGTCATGAAAAAATGGCCGCAGACCGCTATTCCTCCTCCAAACTTTACAGTTGGCAGCACACATTCAGGTAGGAAGCATTCTCCTGACATCTGCCAAACCTAAATTCGTCTGTCAGACTGTCAGGTGGTGAAGTGCGATACTTCAATCCAGAGAACGAGTTTCCAATGCTCTAGAGTTCAATGGTGGTGTGCTTTAGACCACTCCAGTCGATGTTTGGTACTGGGCATGGTGATGAGGGCTTGTGTGATGCGGTTTGGCCATGATAACGCAATCCATGAAGCTCTCGACGAACAGTGGTTGTCCTAACATTAATTTCAAAGGTAGTTTGGAACCTGGCAGTGAGTGTTGCATACAAGGAAAGATGATATTTGTTTGCTACGTGCTTCAGCACTTCCGTTCTGTGAGCTTTGCTGGGCCTACCACTTGTTGTTGTTGCTCCTAGATATTTCCACTTAACAATAAAAGCACTTACCGTTCATTAAGGCTGCAATTTGACAAATCTGACTTGTTGGAAAGGTGCAATCCCGTGTTTAAAGTCAGTGAGCTCTCCAGTACAACCCATTCTACTGCTACTGTTTGACTATGGAGATTGCATGGCTGGATGCTTGATTTTATGTATTTGTTAGCAATGAATGTAGCTGAAATGGCCCAATACACTAATTAGAAGTGGTGTCCACATACTTTTGGCCATGTAGTGTGTATATCTATCTCTACAATTATATAAATTATGATACAAGACATGAATACATTGCTTCCAAGTTTGCATATAATAATAAGAATAATAATAATAATATATGACAGTGGGCTGTGCGCAGACTTAACCTTTTGGAGTGTCAGAACCATTTTGTCACAAGGCGGCATTACAGACCCATGAGGAAGTAATTTTGCACAAATATTTTTAAAAATTAAACACATCCATATATCTAACACCTTAGATAAATACAGTCCCAAATGTCCCTTTGCCAGCCTAATTTATACAATATCTAAATGAGTTTCTATCAATACAATAAATTAGGAAATGTTCAAATTAATGAGGGCTGAAGTCTTAGTGGGGAAGTAGGTTGCATTTTAACCTGACTCACTTTTACACTATTTTGCGACTAATTAACAGCTCCCTTTGTTTAAATAAAGATATAAATATTTTTTTCCTAATAAAAGATGTGAAAATAGAATTTCTTGCCACTTGTCTTTTGTCATGTTGTTATATTTGTGCAGGGAATTGTTGACAGTAACTTGAGTAACTAAAGACATCCTAACAGTGTCAACTCTAAAATAAATCTTAGTTCTATCAGTGTTTATTTCGGTAATAGCGAGTGTTGGATAGAGGTTTTTGTTTTTTTTGAACAGGTGGTTTTGTTCTGATTTACTCTTTCACACTATGCCCAGGTGGGTCTTTTTGTGAGAATAAAAGTTCTGTAAATATTAATGCAATAATTGTGACCATGATTTAAGTAAAACAATAATGTTCACCTTATATACAAATTCTTCCATTTTCTCCATGGCATGATGTGCCTGAAGAGGGAGAGTGAGCACCCTAACCTCCTCTTCTTCTTCCTCCTCTTCCTGAGACCCCTTTGCTGCTTGGTTTTCATTTCCCTACAACAAAAGCAGATATATCATCATCATCATCACCATTTATTTATATAGCGCCACTAATTCCGCAGCGCTGTACAGAGAACTCACTCACATCAGTCCCTGCCCCATTGGGGCTTACAGTCTAAATTACCTAACATATGCACACACACACAGGCGGCCAGACACAGACAGACAAACAGACTAGGGTCAATTTGTTAGCAGCCAATTAACCTACCAGTATGTTTTTGGAGTGTGGGAGGAAACCGGAGCACCCGGAGGAAACCCACGCAAACACGGGGGGAACATACAAACTCCTCACAGATAAGGCCATGGTCGGGAATTGAACGCATGACCCCAGTGCTGTAAGGCAGAAGTGCTAACCACTATGCCACCATATAATTTCATTACATGTTCTCTGGTCCACAATTCTCAACTATGTTTCATAAAAATGTATGCTACACTTATAAATTACCAAAATGCTATATTCTTTATGGAGGTAGGTGATAAGATACATCATTTCCCCATATATATATATATATATATATATATATATATATATAGCTAAATAATGATTCCCATGAATATAAAATTCTTACATATACATGTAAAAAGTATGAAGAATCTAGGCAAGAATTTGTTTGAACAAGTATAAAAAAAATGCAGGTGGAGGTGGTGTCATATTTAGATATAATATACCACAGTACCCTTATACTTACACAGTTTGATGTCTGGCCCATTCTCTCTCTTCCTCCTTCTAGGAGTGGTCCCAACTCTGTTAGTTCTAAATCGTCAGTATCTCCTCTACTGTTGCTGGACAAGCCACCCTCCTGCCCTGAAGCCTTACAAGTTGCCATCAGGCCTGTGTATGAATGGGTGGGAGAAGAATAAGGTTGTTTGATAACCGATTTCTCTGTGGTCTCCGTAAGTAATATGTTATTAAACCTAAGGATAGAAAGACAAATTCACAGTGAATTAGTGGCGCTATATAAATAACCGATGATGATGTACATTAATGTTACCTATTATTTCAAACACAAAAGACAAAAGTTAATTGGCTACAATTAACAATGGTTTCTTTTTAAAAAGGGATTGTTGAATATAACCCTAATTTATTTCTTTGCAATTTTGCTAAATAAAATAATTAAACTTTAAACAGTTAAACACTGCAGGGAAGTTGGCACATAACTATGTACAGATACTATGACGGTCATTGGCCTGTAGATTTGGACACATACACTATTTTGTACTACTTTAGTATAAAACAGCCAAATTCACTTAATTCAATGAGCAACAAACTACATTAAGGTAGTGCAGATGTATAACAAGGCACTAATTATAAAGCCTAAAGGGGCATTTTCACTTTGATCCCGGGATCGCGGTAACGCAAAAGGAACAGGGTGCGATGGTAATCTGCGTCACTGTAATAACGTTGATTTTCCTTTGCAACCCTGCGGGGTGTGAATCTGCGTAATAGCGGTAATGCGACTCTGCACATTACCGCAACCATGGAAGTTAATTGAATATGCCCAAAAATTGGATTTTTGTACTCACCGTAAAAACACTTTCTCGTAGTCCATTGGGGGACACTGCGATACATAGGGGTATAGCTGGTGGTCCCGGGAGCCAGGTACTTAAACAGTTAAATCTGTGAGTGTAGCTCCACCCCTGCCATACCCGTACCATAGAAAGAGTACTCATCCTATATTTAACAAAGCCCAAAAGAGGGCTGAAGGAAATCAAACAACAACAACAGACAACTCCTCAAACATTCTGAGCAAGGGTGGGAGCGCAGTGTCCCTCAATGGACTATGAGAAAGGGATTTTATGGAGAGTGCAAAAATCCTATTTTCTCTTCTGTCCTATTGGGGGACACTGCAAAACATAGGGGACATACCAAAGCTACCCCTAAGGGAGCAACCACTCTGACACAGCTACACGCAAAACCTTATTGCCAAAGCTAACATCCTGAGATGCAAAGCCCTGCAACCTATAAAATTTCAAAGGTGTGGAGAGAAGACCACGAAGCCGCCATGCACAGCTGTTCAGTTGAAGCTCTGTAATGCTCCGCCCAGGAGGCACCTAGTGCCCTGGTTGAGTGAGCAGTCAAACCATCTGGCACCCGCATAGCTGAGCTTGTATAAGACAATTTGATGGTGGAAGTGATACAATGAGCTAAAGACACCTTGGAGGCAGGCCAACCAAGTTTGTGCGCATCATACAGCACAAAAAGATCTGTGGTTTTGTGTAGACCCACAGTGCGGCCTACCTAGCACTTAAGGGCCCTGACAACGTCCAACAATAACAAGGACAGATCTAAAGATCGAGGCTTCAGAGTGAAAGCAGGAACTACAATTTCTTGAATCAAGTGGAAATGAGAAACAACTTTAAGAACAAAGGAGGGCCTGGCACAAAGTATCGGCCGGCCCTCATGAAAAACAATGGAGGGGGTCACAAGACAACACTCAACTCAGATACTCGCCTTGACAAAAACACCGTCAGTAGAAATTACATTTTCAAAGTGAGATACCAAAGATCCACAGAATTTAAGGGTTGAAATGGTTCTTGGACAAATGCTTGAAAAACCAAGTTCAAATCCCATAGCTATACAGGGTATACAAACGGTGGAAGAACATGAAGCTCCCCCTGTATGAAAGTGTGTACCTCCGGCAGGAAGCCAGCTTGCGCTGGAAATAAATAGAAAAGGCGGAAACCTGCAACTTCAAGGAGGCAAAATGCAATCCCTTATCTAAACCAGTTTGGAGGAAGACAAGTAACCTGGAAAGGTTAAAATGCGATGTGTGAAAGTGTTATGTTTCGCACCAAAGAACACAAGCCTTCCAGATTCTGTAATAGTTAGCACCAGAAGAGGGCTTCCTGGCTTTGATCATAGTTTTCACCACAGCTGCAGAAAACCCTTCAGCAGTCAGAATCATAGTTTCAATAGCTACGCTGTCAAAGCCAGTCGATTTAATGAGTGGCATCGAAGAGGACACGGAGTGAGAAAGTTTGTTCCGTGAGGCAATCGAAACAGAGGTTGTATTGCCATTCCCAGGAGGTCCGAGTACCAAGTTCGGCGCGTCCAATCCAGGGCCACCAGGATGACCATTACCCATTCCCTCTTCAACTTCTTGAGAAGCCTCAGGAGCATAGCAAAAGGAGGGAATAAGTAGACAAGGAAACCTCCACGGAATCACCATGGCGTCCACGAATCCTGCTGCAAGGTCCTTGGATTTTGCGCAGAAGAGAGGAACTTTGAAGATCAACCGAGACACCATGAGATCTACCTCTAGATATCCCAAAATTGAACAAGGACATTGAATATCTGCTGATGTAGAGCCCATTCACCTGGATGAACCTTGTTACGGCTGAGGCAATCTTCTTCCTAGTTTTCCATGCCGGGAATATAGACTGCTGAGATGACAGGAATGTGTTGCTCCATCCACAACATTATCCTAGTGGATTCCTTCATGGCCCTGGCACTGCGAGTGCTGCCTTGATGGTTTATGTAGGCGACTGCTGTTGCATTTTTTGTCAGCACCCTCACCAGTTTTCTCTTCAGAAAACTCTGTGCCTAGATTAGCACATAGTAGATGGCTCTCAGCTCCAGCACATTGATGGAGAGAGATGTCTCCAGAGGGTCCCACAAAGCCTGAAGTCTGAGAGTTGAGATGAACCCTCCCCATCCCGACAGACTTGCGTCCGTGGTCACGATTGTCCATTCCCACGTTTGGAAGGATCAATTCCTTAAGCCACCAGGTAAGGGACTGGCACACAGGAGAGGAAAGACTGATCATCTGTCTGTCCAGGTGCAGATGGGACTTGGACCATTTGCGCAGGAGTTCCCACTGGAATGCTCTTCAGTGGAACTATGCATAGGGTACTGCTTCGAATACTGAAACCATTGTGCCAAGCGGCTTCATAAAGCTCCACAGTGACACTTCTCTTTTCCTCAAGAGGTCCCTGGTTTTTGCCTGGAGAGAGTGAATGTTGTCCTCCGGAAGGATTACTTTCTGACATCTGGTGTCAAAATTCAGGCCTGAAAACTGCATTGACCAAGCTGAAACCAGAGAAGACTTTGGACGATTATCCAACCATGAACCTCCAGGAAGGACATGGTTGTCTGGAGATGCTGGGATAGAGTCTGGAAAGATAATGCTGCGATTCCTTGAGAGCGGAGAATGGCCACCATGACAGCCATCATCCTGGTGAAAACCATCGGAGCAGTGGCCAGACCAAAGGGTAACGCTCTGAACTGGTAGTGGTCGTCCTGTATGGCAAAGTGCAGCAAACAGTGATGTCCCTGCCATATGGGAACATGAAGGTATGTGTCCTTTATGACCAGGAAAGCCAAAAATTCTCCCTGTTCCATGGTCACAATGACCGACCTGAGAGACTCCATTTTGAATCCTAGGACTTTGACCTGTAGGTTGAGAGACTTTAAATTCAGAATCAGACTGAAAAAGCTGTCCGGCTTCGGGACAAGGAAAATGTTGGAGTAAAGACCCAAATCTCTCTCCAGAGGAGGGACTGGAATAATCACCCCTGACCCCAGTAGGTTTTGGATCGCTACTTGAAGCGCTCTGCATCAGAGTCCGCAGGGTGGGGGCCCTGTGGTGAAATATCGGCAACGAGGTATGACATACCCCCTTGTAACAGTGTCCCTGATCCAGGGATCAGTTGATGATTTCAGCCATTTGTCCTGAAACAAAAGTAGACGCGCTCCCACCACACTGCTGTGAATGGAGTCTTGTCATGCAGAGAATTTCCGCGTTTAGAGGAAGCACGACCCTTGTGGAAACCACTTCTCGAGGGAGCATTCAACTATCCTTTGACTAGGGATGTCCTTACCTTGTTAAAGCAACAAAAGGACCAAATCGTAGGGTGGTTAGGCTTCAGATATGAGCTGGTCTAACCTAGCTCCAAACAGGAAGGCTCCATGAAATGGAACCGCTTCTAGCATGTGTTTATAATACGCTTCTGGACCAAAACCGTAGCCCAAGGGAGCGTCTAGCAGCTATAAGCACAAAGAGTTTAGCTTTGAATTCACATCCACAGATGCCTGACCAATGAAGTCAGAAGAGTCTCTGATATGGTCTGTCAGGGCTAATAACTGATCTGCAAGGGCACCCTCTTGAAGTCCCCTAGCTAACTGCTCAGCCCATGATTGAATGGCCTTACTAACCAGGTCTGAAAATACTACCCAGCAGCTTCATACGGCCGAAAGGAGCAAAAATAAATAAATAATAATAAAAAAAAATCACATTTGTTATTTTCTGTTGAAGTCATATATGACAATGTGAATATTTTATGTAACCTCTCAAAGTGCTTTGCTGACTGACCTAAGGGTCATTCCATGTCAGTTCAACTAGGGATGTCCCACTACCCATCTCAGATTTTTTCAAAATTTTTTGTAGTTAAGAGTTAATTATGTATGCTGCACACCAGTAATCGAGCATCAACTTCATTATTTTTTTTCTTCACTATGAAACAGAGTACCCTGCTGATTTTTTTTGCGGTAGTAATGTATACCTTTTTTAAATACCCCTCCCTCCCCCAAAATGAAAATCGGATCCCTATTGCTGAATGAATCTAGCGTTAATTCTATTCAAAAAACGTGCATTTTTGCCGTAAGGCAAAACGTGAGGCAGATAAAGTAATTTGGTTTGGATTTGGGAGGAAGAGTTACCTTAAGGGTCCAGATTTTGTGGCGATTCCTTAATAAACACCCGTGATACTAAATTATTTAATAAATTGAAAAATCAATATTTAATCAACTAATTGTCAGACAGTCAAGATATTTGGCAGAAATAGTTGTTTTGACATCCTCTCTTAGCGAAAAAAAATTCAAACAAATCTGAGATGGGTGGTGGACACATAATTTTTTTTGGGGTGATCTGATGTGGAATGACCCCTAAGTGACCTATGCAAATGACCAAAAGTCTTTTGAAATTAGTCAGGCCCCGGGATAGATAAGCATCTTGAAGTAGTTTGATGCCCCAAAGTTGTAAGCCACTCAAGCAGAGTTGAGGTGAGAGATTCTCTGAGGTGCCTAACATATATCTTAGTGATAGATAACTTAGTTCAAAGCTCTGTGTTATTTTGGGAATCAATCTGACTTAATTGAAAATGTAATTCCTAAGGTGGTGGGTAAACAGCCATGCAAGAAGGGTTTAAAATGTTCTGCTTTAGACAGTACAGTGTTCATTTTCTTTGAGGGGGACCTATGCCTAGGTCAGAAAAGTGCCATCTTTTCATCGTGTACTCCTCACACGCAATATCATAACTAGTAAGGTGGCGGTTCTGGTTTCATTTCCTATTTTATTTCTGAAACTTATTTGTGCAATTTATCCGGTATTTCTTGTTATGAACTGTTTTGTAATTAAGCTGTGGAAATATTTTTCAGATTAAAATAACTTTAATCTGGCATATTCTCCGTGATTCTTTGTACAATTTATGTAGCCAAGTAAGGCTCATGCTACAGGCACATGTGTATGTGATTTAAGTGTGAAAAATTAACAAGTGGTTTTGGTGAACCCAAGGACGCCATAGTAAATCCTTTGTGGTGGCAGAAAAGGTGTATTCATTGATAAGTCACTAAGGTGACTCACAGACAGCTGTTCAGATTGTTTGACCTGGGACAGGCTGGGCGTTTGTGACAAACCAGTTTGTCACGACCTGTCTCTCCAGCAGCATTGGCGGCCATTACTATACTTCCTCAATTCATCTAATATATTATTATAATTATAGGGCTCTTCGCTGTTTCTTACAAACTTTGAGGTTGTCAATTTTTTCTAAATATGTTTAGATGAAGCCAATTGGCTAGTTTTGTTTTTATAATTATATTTTTTTCTCTTTCCAAAAGAGATTTTTTTCAATCAGCGGGGATTTTTGAGCCTTTCTGGATTCTATTATGGCTTTTTATTTTTGCCCGATTTCTATATGTGATAATGCGATTGCTAATTTATGGGATATTATGGTGCTTCGGTTCTTATGTGCTATTCATATAAGTTTACGAACAGTGTATGTCAATATATCCATTTTTCGTCTGTATATTAGTATCTTAGGCAAATGTGAAAATGACTATGTAGGATATTTGTGGCATCCTTTTAATCTCTTACGGGTCGTAATCAAACCAGCACAGGATCCTTAGCTCTAAGATTACAAAAAGTCTTCACTTGTTCTCACTGGTAACCATGACAGCGGCCACACAGATCTTGTGTGGGCCACACTGATCCGACAGAAGAATGGAGACTGTGCTTGATTGGCAGCCAGGGAACACGTGATTGGCTGCAAGATAATTGATGGAATAAGATCATGTAACCCTGGTGCGGCGTTATAAATAATGCATGTAAATGAACTACTACTTATGCCTCTGATGAAACGGCTTTATGCTAGCCGAGAAACGCGTCAGTTACTAATAGCAAATTCAGTGTTTACTGGTGCTTCACTAACCCTGGGATTAACCACTTCATATCGCCTCCAGGTGTTTCAAGCTTCTTACCACTGGTTGCTCGAGGGAAGTTTGTTTACCATTTCCTTTACTCTGCAGGCTGAAAATCGGTTGAGTACCAATTGTGCTCTTGGAAACCATCTATTGTAAACACCCTTAGTCTCCTCCGCAAAAGGAGATTGGATTCACACGCAGCTGTGATAATTGGGTGATACAGCCCAGGAGTGTTCTGAATTGGCAGTCCCATAATAGTGGTAATTATAGGAACTTTTCCCATGGACGGTGATGATTTTATTTGAGTATTTTCCTTATCTAATTTACATCTGGGTTTGGATGTTATAATGCCAAATGCACCTAAAGTTTGACTATTAGTCTACACCAATAATGCACAATTGTCTTTTGCATATTACTTGATAATTTTATTAAAGTGTTATCATTTGGTTTATAAGCTTAGCGCTTGTTCTGTGTTCTTTTATTATAGCGGTCAAAGCTACATACCCCGGCTCAGGGACCACCCTGGTCCCTGCAACCTTCCTCCACCCTGGAGGAAGGTTGCAGGCTATCCACCCCCTGGGACGCATTCCTGACCCGGCAAGGCTTCCCCTCCTAATAAAAAATTAAAATAAATAAAAGAATAATAAAGTAACCTCCAGGGCAGAAGCCCTGGAAAACATGCCCAACTCCTGAGGGCATTAAAACTAAACGGAGTACTGTTCCTGTGGGAGGGGTATAGCAGGGGTGGAGCTACACTCACAGATTTAACTGTTTAAGTGCCTGACTCCCAGGACCACTAGCTATACTCCAATGTATCGCAGTGTCCCCCAATACGACGCAAGAGAAATGTCAGTTCTGTTTACTGTGCCATAGCTCTGCCCTTCAATCTAGAAACCAAAAGTAAAGCATTGTTATTACTTAGAAAATCAATTCTACAAGCTCTGGCTACAAAAACATTGAAGCACTCCGCTCCTAATATACACCTTTTCCTATTGGAAAGATCTGGTTAAGCAGTGATCTCCCCAACACCTATTTCCCGGGCGCTCCACGCGGCTGTTTTTACTTGCCACCCAGCTCTTGGACCTCAACAGGGTCCTATTATAATAACCATTGTTTCTACTATTAGAAGAAGCAGTATGTGAGCACTACAGTCAGCAGTGTGTGTGTTAGACCACTGACCACCAGTCTGGGCAGGTGTGGGCAATAATATCCCAACATTTTTTAATATCATTGCAAACTATTACAACTGCCCTAACCGGCTACTTCTTAATGCCACCCGACTGGCAACATTTTCTGGGGAGAACACTGTTAAGTATAAACAAATAGTTTATTTAAGGTATGTAGCTTAGCTCATCAATATATATATATATATATATATATACATTGCTATAACTTAATGTCCCCATGTCTCTTAAAATCTTCTTTAAGATGCACACACAAAACACAACAAATTAGATATTTTGCTGGTGTATACTGCAGAAAGTCCTTCTGGTGTTTCATAAACAAAAAAATATATTAAAAAACCCCAAAAACATGTATGAAGTTTGTGTCATACAGAGGTCTGGTTTTTCAAAAATGATCCTGTACCAGTTTGATAATAGGCTCACCTCACTACTCTGCGCTGCTGGAGACTCAACTCCTTCCATTACCTAATTTTCAATATGTGGCCTCCCCTGAGCAGCCTGATCTCTTCTGGTGTCTCTTAGGCTTTTTAGTGTGGTCAGAAGATGCATACACACACAGGCCAACAGCATGCATCATCTTCTGATCACACTTACCAACATGAAAGATCTGATCTATTTTGGTTATTAGACATGGGGGTCATTTTGTGACCACACAAACTGCGATATCGAGCCACTTGTATTTCAGGATACACACGTGTAAGCGGTTCTCTGAAACTCCCCTGCCAAAACTTTACTTCACATACTGTCTGCATCTTTACAATTAAGGGCTTTAATCTTCAGGCAGAAACTAGGTAACTAAAACAGTATGCACAAAGAACTGCAGAGGAGTGAGAAATGATAAATGCAGAGGATGAAAGGTGTAAGAGTTTTAAAAGATAAAGAATAAAAATAGTGTCATGGCATGTGTGCTCAATGTAGCTGGCATAGTTTGCATTGTGAACGTTAGTGTTGGTAGCATGTGTGAATTGCAAGGTATGCATTTTGTGTAGAAGTCATGTCGGATGGCACGTTGTGTACCATATTGTGCATCCAATATGTGTGGCATTGTGTGCATGCAATCTGGGATGCATGTGTGAATGGCATAATTTGCAAACAGTGTTGGTAGTATGAAGCAATGTTTTTACGATTTCTATTATGTGCATGATCCAAAACATCTGCAAGTCTTCAAATGTAAATGGAAAATTGATTTTACCGACTCATTTCCAAAGTCTGGAAAGGTCTTAATCAATAAAATGGTACATGTAGCACAAATTAAACAGTTTCTTTAAATAGTCTAATGCAGTGGTTCCCAAACTTTTGCAGTTCGCGGCACCCTTAGAGTCTCCAAATTTTTTCAAGGCACCCCTCCAAAATAATTACTGAGCAGTCCTGTTTTAGAAGTAGTATGGTCAAAAAATTATAATAAGTATTTAGGTCAGGACAGAAATACTTATTTAGTTGTATGCAAAAATGCTCCCTCTGCATCCAGACACCCTGCCCCCTATGCATCCAGACACACTGCCCCCTCTGCATCCAGACACACTGCCCCCTCACCCTGTCCCCCCTCCTCTGCTCTCTCTCACGATTTCCCCCTACTCTGCCCTCTCTCAAGATGTCCCCCCTCCTCTGCCCTCTGTCACGCTGTTCCCCTCCTCTGCCCCTCTCACGCTGTGTCCCCCTCCGCTGCCCCTCTCACGCTGTGCCCCCCTCCACTGCCCCTCTCACGCTGTGCCCCTCTTCGCTGCCCCCTCACGCTGTGCCCCCCTCCGCTGCCCCTCTCACGCTGTGTCCCCCTCCGCTGCCCCTCTCACGCTGTGTCCCCCTCCGCTGCCCCTCTCACGCTGTGTCCCCCTCCGCTGCCCCTCTCACGCTGTGTCCCCCTCCGCTGCCCCTCTCACGCTGTGTCCCCCTCCGCTGCCCCTCTCACGCTGTGTCCCCCTCCGCTGCCCCTCTCACGCTGTGTCCCCCTCCGTTGCCCCTCTCATGGTGTGCCCCCCTCCGCTGCCCCTCTCATGCTGTGTCCCCCTCCGCTGCCCTGCTGTCACTCTCCTGTGCCCCTGTCTGCCCCGCTGTCACACTCGTCTGCCCCGCTGTCACGCTCCCTCTCACTCCTCTGCCCTGCGCCAGACATAAAAAAAATCCAAAGAACACAAACTTGCCAATCCGCCGGGCGCCGGGACCCAGCAGCCTCCTCTCTCCCGCAGCAGTCACTGAATATCGATGTCAGTGACAGCTGCTGCGGGAGAGAGGAGGCTGCTGGGTCCCGGCGCCCGGCGGATTGGTAAGTTTATGTGTTCTTTGGGTTTTTTTAGGTCTGGCCCGCGGCACCCCAGTGACAGCGCCGCGGCACAGTTTGGGAACCGCCGGTCTAATGTGTACTAGACCAGAGTTTATAAACCCTGGTCTCATGTCCTTCAAAAGTTATTTTCCAGAGGGTGCTGTTAATTACTACTTTGCTAATTTAACAGCGTCAAAATACACAGGAGAGAAGTTTTGATTCAACATTAAGGCTGATAAACAACAAAAAGATTATCTAGATAATTCTGAACTGTTCTATTAGCACAACTATAAAATTAAAGCATAATTTTAACAGTACTTCTCTTTGAAAATCTGTACTTCTGAGCTGTTACCTACCAGTCTTGATCATATCTCTCTATATACAAAATATTAACTGCTGCGAGAATAGAAGCGCTTTACATTTGGGGACAAACACAGTAATGAACAAACTGGGTAAAACAGACAAAGTAGTAAGAAGGCCCTGCTCGCAAGCTTACAAGCTGTGGACAAAACATTTTTTTATTTTTTATAAAAAAGGTGTACCTTTTTTCCAAATATTGCCTGTCACATCATATTTCCTCAAACTTCTCAAGTACCCCTAACAGGTTATGTGTAGAGGATTTTTCTATTTGAGTAAATGCTAAAACAACTAGAGTAAACCTTCATATAGTCCAATAGGATTCTGAGGGCTAATTTTTAAACGCCACCAAGTGCTGCAGTGGAAAAACACCATTTTTCAAATTTGGAAGTGACCAGAATGATCTTTTTATTGTAATCAAATATAAAAATATAACAAAATAAATATCTATATTTTGAACATCAAACACAATCATTATGTTTTTAAGATGGGCTCCTCTTGGTAACAAAAAGCAGCAGTTAATATGCTTTTGAAACATTTGTTTAAAATATGTATTACAGCATAAACTTTACAATCCAATAACGAGACAATTGTGAGGCCAACAAAAACATGTTATGCTGTAAACATTTTTTTGGGAACATTCAACACCAGCAATGTCTCAAGGACCTCCAGCTGATATTACATTCAAGTTGGTTAAAAGTAATTTAATTTATCATGTTTTAAAGAGGAATCTTTCTTTCAATGGTATAATAATGAAAGCAAGTATAAACATGCCTGTAATTAACCCTTTAAGCATTCATTTAGGAGTGACTAAATTATGCATTTAAAACATTGAAAAACTATGCAGTGGTAGACTGATCAAAGTGAAAATATTATATTTACTATGAACATGTACACCATCAAGAATGACAGTGTTTCTATTCACACAGAGAACACAGCACAAATCAATATGGGACTCTTATTACATGTTTATCAAAGAGATCATAATCCCTATAATTATACATTCAAGCAGCAGCCATAACATGGTGGATATGCCATAACATGGTGGATATAGCTAAATGCACCACAAGCAAAACACACTTATTTTACACTTCTTAAACAGAAAGCATTAAAATTTACACTTGCTATTATTATAAAATTAATATTGACACAGATATAACATCCAAGTATGTACAAATGTACCAAAGTAGGAGCAAAGTTTACAAAACACTTGTATTCGATAACTGTAAAATACCTTACTACTTATTCTACTGTAACTAATGTCGATAGAGAATGTATTATTATTTATAATGCACCAACATCTCCTGCAGTGCTGTACAGAGTAATACATTATATGGATTTATACCAATGACTTACTAAATTACAGATTTTACAGGTTTTTTTTTTTGTTTTTTTTTTAAACATCTACACAAACATGAAACAATAAGAATGGCAATCATGCTCATAGAGCTTACAATCTAAAGTCTTTATACAAACAAAAGTCTTTCTCCATCATACTTCTAAATTCCAACGTGCAAAAATAACAATAAATATACAGCATAGAGAAGTACTAAATGCTTTTTTTTAAAATGTCCCCACCCAAATGTAAAGCAAACCGAATTTGGGTACATTTGAACACTATAAAATGCACTCGCTGCATTGAGAATCATATGGATTGAAAAAAAGGTCTACGGGTGTATAAATATACACTCTATTACAAATCAACAGACAGTTGTATAGCATACAATGCAACCAAAAGAGTTTAATTGAAAAACAGTGTGCAGAAACAGTTTTGATTCTGTAAATCTAAATGATACAAATAAAAGCAGCAGCCTTTCACCTCCATTCTATAACACACCTATGCCTATGATATGGATCTATCTGTCAGGCAGACATAAAACAGTACATATTGCACAAACATGTTTACCTTAAGGTTCTACCAAATGTCTCCGAAACAACCACTGCCTAGGAAATGACAACATAATAATCGCAATTTCCTGTGTCGGACAGGAGGCGGCCCTCTCTCTGCGCTGCTGACGATATTCGGCAAATGAGTGCGACGGAGGTACTATTATTGTATTTGTGTGACAGCTTCCCCTGTCCCTCACAATTTCCCCAGTTTCTTCTATTGCTCAGGGTCAGAGACGAGACTTTGAGCTGCGACAGACACTGTTGTATATGTAGAAAAATAAAGGTTTAAATTGTATATATAATAGGACCACAGCGCTTGTGTACTTAAGGCAATTTTCCCTAAAGCAACCGTTTACATAGGCCTATCCAAAATGGCTCGTATAACAGTGACATCAGAGTAAAGCATTGTTTGGCTCTGTCTTGTTTCCTTTTCATTGTTAAAGAAGGGTAATTCTTTTGTGGGATATACTAAAAGAAACGATAGTTCCAGTCTTCTAAAAGGAATGGCAATTGAATAGAATGATTGCAAGTTAAAATGTTATGTATATTCCAAAAAATCCCAAACTTGATAAGTTACTGTGTCATGTTTTACACCTGGAACAACAGTAGTTTTATACATACTCTTTTGGATTTCACCTCCAAGAGACTCTGCAGGGAAGATCAAAGGGGTATGTAAGGGGGAGTGGGATGGCACAACTTGCATCATCATAGGCCCTGCAGAGCCATAGATTTGCACCATAGTGGGTCCAGGCCTGTGATGACCCTGTTTGCACCATCAGGCCTTTCCTACTGTTGATTGATGAGTCAGATTACGACCTTACGCAGAGGAAGCCCACTTTACAAGAAAGTGAAGCAGGGGCGGATCTAGAAATTTTTTCTACCCCGGGCGATATAGGGGGGGCGATTTAGGCCCCGCCCCCTTTCTAACTTCTAAGGCTCCCGGCGGCTGCACATGATGTGCAGGTCCGTTCGGCAGTGATAATGTGCTGTCCCACTGCTCTTTTATTTTTTATTTTATTTTTTATTTTATATATATTTTGGTAGGTGAATAGTGCTGATTAAAAATATAAAAATAAACAGTGCAAAAACCAAAACATGAGTGATAATGAATATCAAAGTTAAGACTGATCCAGCAACTCTAGCTGATACAGAGAAATGAACATTAATGTGCTTTTTTGGTTTCATGTTTAAGGAGCTCAGTTTGTATATCCCCGCCCCTAAGACCAAGATTTATCTGTTCCATTGCATATGTCTTGAGGTATTTAGGATCATGATCATGATGTTGTAAAAAATGTTTGGCTACTGTAGTCAAAGGTCTCATGTTAGTTCTATCCTTAATAGCATTCCGTATGTTCCCCACGTGTTCGAGAATTCTCCTTTTGAACGGTCTGCTGGTCATTCCTATGTATTTCAATTTGCATGGGCAGGTTAGACAGTATATCACGTTGGGTGTGTTACAGTTAAGGAATTGTTCAATACTCCATTTGTGTTTAAATTTGTCTATATATTCTTTAGTTGGAATTGTGTATTGACATGCCTTACAGACTCCACAAGGAAAAAAACCCTTAGGTCTTGTTGATAATTGTTTACGTTCTGATTGGAGTGAGCTATGAACCAATTGATCCTTAAGATTCCTTGACCGTCTCCATGTAATTGATACTCTGTCATTGAGAATTTTACGGAGGTCCTCATCAGACATTAGGACATGCCAATGTTTTTGAAAAATAGATAATATATTTCTCCATTCCGTACAATATGTTCCTATCATTCTGATATCATTAATTTGTAACCCCTTCTTGGTATTGGGAGAGGGATATAAAAGGGATTCTCTATCTCTCATTTTAACAGCTTGCTCTGCCTGTTTAATCACCTTTCTACTATATCCTCGATCATGAAATCTCTTTTTCAATTCGTCTGCTCTTTGTCTATACACTGTTTGATTAGAGCAATTCCTTTTAATTCTTAATAGTTCTCCTTTCGGAACACCTCTAATCACGGGAGGAAAATGAGAGCTAGTAAAGTGCAGGAGACTATTGGTGGCTGTCTTTTTTCGGTATACATCCGTATCCAGTCTTCCATCATTAGTCTTTGTAATTGTAAGATCCAAAAAGTTGATTGCCATCTCATTAATTTCTGAGGTTAATTTAAGATTGATATCGTTAATATTCAGAATTTTAACAAAATCTTGAAAAAGAGAATCCTGACCGTCCCATAGTATTAAGACGTCATCAATGTAACGTAGCCATAGTATTACATGATTTGTATATTCTTCATTCTGAGCACAAAATACATATTCCCTCTCCCACCAGCCCAGGAATAAATTGGCATAGGTGGGAGCACAAGCTGTACCCATGGCTGTCCCCTGTATCTGTAGGAAGAATTTATCTTCAAATATAAAGTAATTTTTGGTTAGAACAAATTGTAACAGTTGTACAAGAAACTCGTTGATGTTATTCTGTTTCTCCATATTGAGAAAATAACGTACAGCCTTAATGCCTAAATGGTGAGGGATATTGGTGTACAATGATTCCACATCTAGAGAGGCCAATTTTGTAGAGCTATTGATTGTTACATTATGCAGTTTGGCTAGTACGTCCAAGGTGTCTCTTACATAAGAGTCCAAACTCACTACGTGTTTGCGTAAGTGAAGATCAATATATTTGCTCGCATTCTCCGTAAGACATCCTACCCCCGATATTAATTTACCTTTTAACTGATTTATTACAGGTTTCAATATTACACTCATCATTTTTAATATTTCGCTGTGACAACTTTTAATCATAATTATCAATAAAGTTTATTTGTTTTTATAATAATAATGCAACCACCTATTACCTGCTCCACTCGTTAGTGGTAACTACTGCAGATCATCGCTACCATCTCTCCAAGTGTAGTGCTGCAACTCACCTATTACCTACACAACTCGTTAGTGGTAACTACTGCAGATCATTGCTACCATCTCTCCAAGTGTGCTTCTGCAAATCACCTACTATCTCTGTGGACTATCACTGAGCAT
This sequence comes from Mixophyes fleayi, assembly GCF_038048845.1. Lineage (NCBI taxonomy): Eukaryota > Metazoa > Chordata > Amphibia > Anura > Limnodynastidae > Mixophyes > Mixophyes fleayi. Next base: position 239,787,992 of record NC_134403.1, read on the forward strand.
CACTCAGTAATCCTACTCATTTGTGGCTATCTAGTGCCTACAATCTTCTGTCTACTAGGTTCTCTATCACCGCTCACTGGGAACTCCCCTAGAGGGCCGCGACCTGCAGGGTGGAAGCTGCCAAGCCCAAATTCCCTTGCAAGAACCTCTGTTGAAAACCTTCCACTCTGTTAGATTCCGCGCCTCTGGGTGAAGTACCATCAATCCCAGGTAAAACAGAAGGATCCCACTCATCCTAGTGAATCATGACAGTAAGAACCAGCCATGACGGATCCCGATAGAGAACCTTCAGCTAAAGATCTACTCCATTATCTCGTTGGAAGGTTAGAACAGCAAGATACTATACAAGTATTACAATGTTCGCAACCTCTGGCCACCCGCTTGGACGCACTTCAAGTAACTCCTTCACCTCCAGCCGCAGTTCAAGTTCCGACTCAGCCTCTTGTATTCGAGGCATCTCCTGCTTCCTCCACGTTACGCCTCCCCACTCCTTCCAAATTTGATGGGGACCCCAAGTTCTGTAGGGGATTTTTGATCCAATGTTCTATTCAATTTGAGCTCCTTCCGCAGAACTTTCCTACCTCTAGGTCTAAGGTTGCCTACATCATATCCCTGTTATCTGGACGAGCGTTGGCCTGGGCTTCCCCTCTCTGGCAGCGAAATGATAACCTCCTCAATGAATCCTCTGCCTTTATTATGACTTTTCAGAAGATCTTTGATGAATCTGGTTCGGTTATTTCCACAGCTTCTAGTATTCTCCTGCTACGCCAGGGCATACGTTCTGTGGCACAATATGTTATTGAATTCCAGACCTTGTCTTCAGAACTTCAGTGAAACGAAGAGACCTTGGTAGCCACCTTCTGGCAGGGCCTTACCTGATAAAGTGAAGGATGCTCTATTCTCCCAGGAATTACCTGCTACTTTTGATTTGTTAATTTCTCTGTGTAACAGGGTGGATCTACGGTTCAGAGAAAGATCTTATGAGAAAGAGTTCTGGCGCCTCAGTATCTATCTCCCTCTTCTTCCGATGAACCCATGCAGTTGGGCCACTCTTGCCTAACTCCAGAAAAGAAAGAAAGGAGAATTAAGAATAATTTATGTATTTATTGCGGAGACGCTGAACACCTTCCCAAATCATGTCCTAAACGATCGGGAAATGACAGACCTTAGCTTGCTCAGGGAAGGTCAAGCTAAGGACATGTAACTTCTCTCCAGATTTTTCTTTTAACCAAACATGCTCCTTTCCTGTCACCCTACATTGGTCCTCTGGATCTGTTGAGTCCTGTGCTCTACTAGACTGGTGCTGCCAGGAATTTCATTCACTGTCCTTAGTGAAACAACTGGCTTTGTCTTTCGTGCCTCTGAAGAAACCAATTGTCATTACCGGTATTGATGGTGCTCCTCTGGTAAATTGCCGTATTCACCACTGTACCAATGTACTCTCGCTACAGATAGGGGCCTTACATTGGAAAAAAAAAATATTTTCTCATCCTTCCATTGGCTACTAGTCCTATTGTTCTAGGCCTACATTGGCTTCACCTGCATTCACCGCACTTGGACTGGCCTTCCTCTCAAATTCTGGCTTGGGGAACAGCCTGCTCAGGAAGATGCCTTACCCAAGTAAAACCACTGAGGACTCTCCATACCGTAATGGACTCTACTACCTCCATGCTTCCCTCCCAATATTTGTCGTTTGCAGATGTCTATAATAAAGCATATTGTCACGAAATCTGGTAGATATTTAGAGAGTCTTGTGTGTCCTACTACCTAATGCTCGAACTGGGGCGCGGAGTCTAACGGTAGGTGGTATTCACCATTGATCCCTAGGAGAGGGCATGGACTTTGCAGCACCTATTACCGCAGGTTGCGGTTCCCAGAAAGAGTGATGGCAGAACAATGGGTGGAGCCCAATGTAGCGAGAAAGCTATAAGAGCGGGGGCTGCCCGGGAGATAAAAATAGCAATAAACACTTAGCTGATCCGTTAGATGGTAACTCAGAGCAGCAGCAGGTGAATTACTGGTACAGCGGCAGTTCAGTAGAAACAATAACAATGAGGAACTTAGCTGATCTGTTAGATGGTAACTCAGAGCAACAGTAGGTGAAATACTGGTACAGCGGAAGTTCAGTACAAACAATAACAATGAGGAACTTAGCTGATTCGTTAGATGGTAACTCAGAGCAGCAGGTGTAGAGAGTTTCTAATGAGGCTGGAGATCCGGCAAAGAAACGCTGAGGTCGGGGCAGTTAAGCCGAACAGGAAACACAGAACACGGCTGCAGTGGACAGGTATAGTTGAAGTACCAGCGGAGGCACCGAAGAGAAACTACAGCTGACTTGGAACAGCATACACAGCAGATACAGGTAAGTCACAGGCAGGAAGCCGAATCCTGATGAGAGTGAGTAACTTGAAGAACTGGCTTCAGACAACAGGAACTGGGAGGTTGAAATAGCGCTCCAAAGTGCCAGGACCAATAGGAATGGATAGGACGTCATAAGAGAGTGGGGGTTGACACATGCGCAGGCTGGCTAACCAGATGGATACTGGAACGTAAAACACTGAGTTCAGGATACCGTGGTCACCACTTATGAGATAGAGGTAACAAAGCCCGTACCCGCCCACGGGGCCGGTGTGTGACATATGCTGAACAACTACCTCCTCATCGGGCATGGGATTGCCCCATCTATTACCTGGGAAAATTTCTCCTAGAGGCAGAGTCTACCCTCTTTCCTTACCTGAAACCGAGTCCACCGCCTTATACATCAAGGAGAATTTACAACAGTGTTTTATTAGGCCCTCCACTTCTCCAGCTGGAGCCGCTTTCTTCTTTGTGAAGTAAAAAGATGGTAACCTGCACCCTTGCACTGACTACAGAGGCCTAAATTTCATTACCATCAAAAACCGATATCCCATTCCACTAATAACCGAGCTATTTGATCGTATCAAAGGTACCCAAATTTTCACCAAATTGGACCTTCGTGGGGCCTATAACCTCATCAGTATACAAGCCGGGGACGAGTGGAAGACTGCATTCAACAAGCGGGATGGCCACTGCAAATACCTAGTGATGCCTTTCGGACTCTGTAATGCTCCAGCAGTGTTTCAGAGCTATGTCAATGAGATCTTTGGCGATCTAGTGTATTCCTTCGTGGTGGTGTACCTTGACGACGTCTTAATCTTCTCAAAGGATCTCCAGTCTCATCACCTGCATGTTGCCGAAGTCCTCTCTCGACTTTGTAAGAACTAGTTATATTGCAAACTGGAGAAATGTTCTTTCGAAGCTCCCAGGCTACCTTGGGTACATTGTCTCTGGATCAGAACTTCAGATGGATCCTGAGAAGGTTCGGGCTATCCTGGAATGGCCTCGCCCTAACACCCTCAAGACCATTCAATGATTTCTTGGATTTGCCAACTACTACATGCGCTTTATCTCAGGATATTCTACCATCGTGGCTCCTTTAATTGCTCTCACTAGGAAAGGAGCCAAAATCCATCAGTGGTCACCAGAGGCTGTCAAGGCCTTCTCCTTCCTCAAGGAAGCCTTTTCCTCCGCTCCTTTTTTAAAACAACCTGATCTGTCCCTCCCTTTTCTTGAAGTTGATGCTTCTATGATTGGAGTTGGAGCAGTTCTGTCTCAGAGGTCCAGTCAAGGCAAATGTCATCCTTGTGCTTTCTATTCTCGGAAATTCCTACCTGCTTAGAGGAACTACACCATAGGTGACAAGGAGCTGCTAGCTATTAAATTAGCCTTATGCAAATGGAGCTATCTTCTGAAGGGGGCTCGTCACCCGGTCACAGTATTCACAGATCATTAAAACCTTTTCTACGTCCAGTCTGCTCAGTGCCTAAATCCCCGTCAAGCACAGTGGTCATTGTTCTTCTCACGTTTCAATCTTCATGTGACCTTCAAACCAGGGCTTAAAAATAAAAAAGCTGATGCCTTTGAGAATGTTGAACCTGATGATTTCCTTGAACGTCGTATCTTGGACCCTAAATGCCTCCAAGCGACTACGCTGTCTACTCCTCCTATGGGGAAAACCTTTGTCCCTCCCTATTTGCGGAAAAGATTTCTCACATGGTTCCGTGCGTCACGTTTTTCTGGACATCTAGGGACTCGTAAGACCTGTGAATTGATTTCTCGCCAGTACTGGTGGCCTAAATACCAGTCCAATATTAAAGAATTTTGCGCTGTGTGTGCCCAACACAAATCTCGTCAGCCTCCACTGGGTCTTCTCCATCCTCTTTCATTGCCCACTAAACCATGGATTCATATATCCATGGATTTCATCACGGACGTGCCCACTAGCAAAAAATGTAACACCATCTGGGTGATTGTGGACCGATTTTCTAAGATGGCACATTTCGTCCCCTTGGTTGGCTTACCCTCTTCAGCAGTATTGGCACAATATTTCGTTAAAGAAATCATTCGCTTACATGGCTGCCCCATGGAGATCGTCACTGACCGCAAAGTTCAATTCGTATTAAAATTCTGGAGATCTCTTTGTCATCTCCTGGACATCCACCTAAAACTTTCCTCCTCCTACCATCCTCAAACCAACGGCCAAACTGAGAGGGTTAATCAAGATCTGGAAACATTTCTCAGGATCTTCTCCTCTGCTAATCAGGACAATTGGTTTGATATGTTGCCATGGGCCGAATTTGTTCACAATAATGCCTTTTATGAATCCACCTCTGCCACTCCGTTCTTTATTGTATATGGAGGACACCCTCTCATTCCAGGATTCTCAACAATACCACCCACGCAGGTCCCTGCAGTTAACAATCTACGTAAGGACTTCCTTTCTACATGGTCCCAGGTACGAAGGGCGATTAAAAAATCCTCTACTCACTACAAGCTTGTTGCTGACAAGAAGTGATGTTCCTCCCCTGAAAGTTGGAGACAGAGTATAACTTTCTACCAAGAACATCTGGCTGAAAGTACCATGTGTAAAATTTGCTCCCCGGTACATTGGTCCATACAAGATTTCTCGGGTAATTACCCCCGTTTGTTTCAAGCTTCAGCTACCCTTTGCTTCTGGTCAGACTCCTGGCCTGAAAGCAGCTCATGCACTCTGCTGCTGCAATCACCTATTACCTGCTCCACTCGTTAGTGGTAACTACTGCAGATCATCGCTACCATCTCTCCAAGTGTAGTGCTGCAACTCACCTATTACCTACACAACTTGTTAGTGGAGCAGCGATGATCTGCAGTAGTTACCACTAACGAGTGGAGCAGGTAATAGGTGATTGCAGCAGCAGAGTGCATCAGCTGCCTACAGGTGTATTGCTAAAACTCGCCTATCACCTGCTCCAGCCGTTAGTGGTAACTACTGCAAATCATTTACTATCTCTCTGTGGACTATCACTGAGCATCACTCAGTAATCCTACTCATGTGTGGCTATCTAGTGCCTACATTCTTCTCTGTACTAGGTTCTCTATCACCGCTCACTGGGAACTCCCATAGAGGGCCACGACCTGCAGGGTGGAAGCTGCCAAGCCCAAATTCCCTTGCAGGAACCTCTGGTGAAAACATACCTGTGACTGGATCACTTAAATAACTTTTGGTAAAAATGTATTTAAAGCAAATACCGCAGGACACTTATTTTTTGATATTGTGTATATTAGGAAATCGTTATTTCTGAGAACAGGGGAAGAAATTCGTCACTTGTGTAACCTTGCTATAGGAAATGCCTATTTCTGATGTATATATCTGATACAATGAGCCTGTGTTTACCAAGCCTTTGGTGTATTGTGATTTTGGGAAGTGGCTTGTTGTGTGTCCTTTTGTTGTTCTGTGTGAATATGTATTCCGAACGGACAGATGAAAAGCCACATGCTAATCAGGCCTTTTGATTTGTGAGGTTTACCTTGGAGACAGGAAGGTTTAATTTAAAACGTGCTGCTACATTTCCTGCATCTCAAACAAAGATACAAGATATCACAGCAAGGATATCAAGAATTTCATAGCCAAGTATAAATATTAGTGGCTTTGCAATGTATGTAAATCAATGTTTTGGTAAACGGGCTTACATCCTGATTCTAAAAATAGCCTATGTCAGAACTGTATAAAAGATGAGCTGTGTGAGCATGTAAGTGTTCTTCTGATGTTTCATCTGACTTGATCACACTGGTATCTTCCACCAGTGTGTGTGAGCAAATAAACCATCTTGCTTCAAAGACCTGCTTGGAAACATCTTCAATATCGCTGTATTCCTGTGATCTACAGATTAGACCCTAAATCTAAACCTTTCTCCGGCTGCTTCTGAGGTTTGGACCCAAGCGTTTCCAGTACCACCGCTCTGCCTGCTACCCAGCAGCCCTGGTACATGTGATAGGCCAGGGGGGATCCATTCATAGCAACCCGGATCCATAGTAAGAGGTCCGGAGTAACCAGCCGAGGTACACCAGCAACTAGACACGCTAGCAGCGTCAGTGACCCAGAAGAAACCCGGTTCTGCATGCCGGTATAGGAGTCCAGTGGTGGCAGCATTATAAGCCCCTCCTACTGCGGCAAGAGGGCGCATTTGGGATAATGAAAGGGAACGGTGGCAAAGTAAGCCCAGTCGGTTCCCAGCAACAACAGACAGGGTGGCATAGGCGGTCCGTCCTGTCACACTACCACTCTGTTAGATTCCGCGCCTCTGGGTGAAGTACCATCAATCCCAGGCAGAACACAGGATCCCACTTATCCTAGTGAGTCCTGACAGCAAGTATGGTTTTATAGGGTATGGTAATGCAAAAATCTTAATAACAAGTTGCATATGTTACATGAAAAGATCCCTTCTCCTTCCAGCTACTCTCAGCCGCAAAATAAATTCTTTGTATACGCGCTCCCTAAACCAATACTTCTCCCTCACAGTGGTAGTCACTTCAGCAACTCAGCAGGTGAAGCCAATGTAGGCCTAGAACAACACAAAATCCGACAGTAGTTTCCCCGATAGGAAGTAGAATAAACATTGTACACACGGCGCTACCTTAAATGACCACCTTAATACCAAGAATATCTGTATCGCAGTTTAAGATGATGTCATGTTTACACGCCGGCATGTTCATTGGCAGCAATTCTTTGCAGGAGGCATAACAAGCTGTCGGTCACCTCAATGTAGGAAACATGAAAATCGGAGTCCTCCTATCTGGGAAACTGCTGTCGGATTTTGTGGAGTCGATAGTTAGTACCCAATCCCTCCCTCGACTGTTGTGCCTCTCTTCCCTAAAGCCATATTTTTTCCTCACCTGTTGTGCATCACTGCCCTAAACTACCTCTCCCCAAGTTAATTTCTCATATTCCCACACCTGCTTATTCCTCCATCTGTCCCTTTCTTGCACAGTGAGAAGCAATAATCGTAAAAATAATAGGAATGAGCAGATGTTTTCGGTAAACAGATCAAATTGTCCTAAAAGGTATGAATAATATCAATACATTAAGAAGTCGGTATATTGTAAGTAGTATTATACTCTTAAAGCAAATATTGTACAAAACACATTCACTCTTGTGGACAATGGTAGGTAATGATAGATTTCCATATGTGTGACGACATTGGGCACCACAGTGGGAATGTCAGCCAACCTGGTCTGTCAATCAGTGGGCCAGTTGGGTGACATCAGCCCACTCAGTTATTAAATTCCTCTCATGTGGCTGGCCCCAGCATTATTTTGGTGGCAGGAGGGGGAGGAAGCCCACAGTAAGCATGGGACAGCTGGGGACCCTGTGACATCACAAAGTTGTGGAAGGGTTTAACTTCAGGAGGAACTGAGTGCTATCTAAGATCTGGAGGTGGGGAAGTCCAATTATTACCTAATTATCTTCCACAGGTTTGTCCCAGGCACTCTGGCAGGGAAACAGGTGAACTACTGCTGAGGTCATATTCTACCTCCATCTCTTTTACCACCTAGATTCCATCCACCACCAATGAAAATGGATCATGACCCAGGGAGGGGGTAAGGATCACAGATTTTCTGGATGAACAAAAAGGGAAAGCCGGAGGGAAGAGGTTGTTGTTGCAGGGGGATTCTGGACAGAGAGGACTTGGACTGATGTTGATTAGCCATACTCAGTGCCAGAGAGGATTGTTTGAACCAGGATCCTATTCAGCTAGATCGGGTGCTGAACCTCTAGGACCGATTTGTCACCACTCCATCGGGAGACACTCGCAGACTCTGGGGAATTGGTGAGCCTACTTAGGTAGGGAGATGGATACCCAGAGTCCCACCAAGCTGATGGAGAGTTGGACGAGTGGTCGGAATCAGCAAGACACACTAAAGGATCAGGACCCCTGGCCCACCAGGATTGCCAACTGAGGACTTTGTTGCAGGGAATTTCAGCCTGTTAGGACTTTGAGCAGGGAGGTAACCTGCTGGGCACTTTGGGTTTTTACTCACAATATGCCTGCTTTATGAATAGAAATAAATAAACTGAGGCGGTGGATACATTGTAGATAGCCCTATATGTAAAGGGAAATATTTAAAATAAGGTTACACTGCAGTAACTTATCATTTTATATAGAGAACTTTATTATAAATTGCATTGTGTCTGATTCTTAGGTATATACTCATGATTAAGTCTTAACACACATCAAAATATTAATACCATACAAAGGCAAACATATCATCAGGGCTGGGAAACCCATTTAGTAATTTTAACCATTGTTAATCACTTTCTCACATAGTTTTATATAATCTACCACTACCATTTTTAATATTTTCATTATTTTCATTATAATAACAATAAAGAATCAAAACATACAACTTTTTAAATTATGTTTTAGTAAAGATTAGAATGTTGTAATTTTGCTACAATTTGACTCCAGAATACTGTTGTTTCTTCCCCAAAGAACACTGAACAGCAATACAAGGAAAAAGAAATATATTTTAGTGCCCTGGGAAAAAGAGAACACTGGCGCCCCACGCCTGTATCTTGGTGTGAGTTGATGCTGCCTCTCAGCAATGGCTCGCTGACTAGCCCTCTACAAGAGCAAGACCATTCTCCATCCCTGTGCTGCACTGTCCTACCTGTTCTTGTAGCTTTGATTGCCTGGTGCTCCTGCTGGTATCTTGAGCTTAGTTGGTGCTTGGCTGGATCCTGGAATGTTTGAACCCTATTTGGGAAAGAGATAGTTATTATTCCTCTCCTGAAAGCTGAGTGAACAATCTAGGCCTACTTCCCCCTCAACCACTCTGACATTAAATCAATTAAGTAGATTTTTGTTTAATAAACAGGCCTCCTTCCACCCAATCAGCTCCTGAATTTAATTTATAGCATTCCCATTTAATAAATATGCCTATTGCAGCCCTGTCATTAAATTAATAACACACATGTTTAATAATTAGTCCTCCTCCCCATAACTAGCCTGGTAGTAAATTAATTGTGTTTACATTTAATAAATAAGTATTCTTCCCAACCAGCCCCAACTTAAAATTATTTGCATTCTCATTTATTAGGTAGACCTATACCCCACCACCACTACAGACATTGAATCAATAGCATTTTAATTAAATATATATACATCTATTTCCCTCAAAAAAATATATGAAATAGAGGTAGATTGCGCAAAAAATCAGCTGCTGCTAAACTTCCTAAAGGAATCACACAATATTCCAAATAAAATAGATAAAAAATGTATATGTATAGGATTAATTCAATGCTGCTGACTGTAATCACATGAATGTATCCCAAGAATAAAAAAGAAAATTCATAAATACATTTAAAATTTACTCAACCTATTAACATCCACAAGTGAAAAATAATAATATAGTGAATAAAATATTCAAAATACTTATTTTTTGAGGAGCAGATCCGTGGATCACAGTGTTCTGAGCTTTTTCTCCATTTTATGTACGATGATGATGTAACAGAAAACAATACAAAATACAACATAGTGTGCTATTGTAACCACAAGTGTTCTATAATGTGATGAAAGTTGCTCTTTTTATAGCGTGATCAGCTTCTATTTAGAATATTCTTCTTATGTGAATCCACTCACCAGATACAAAATAAATAAGTGCCTTGAGTATTAAACGTGTTCAATGTAGTAAAAGGTTTATAACATTTTCACCTATATATATCCATTTTTTATCTATTTCCCTACAGTAACTTAATAACATTACTATTTACTAAACAGACATTCCCCAGTTCCATAAAATTAGTAACATTCCCATTTAATAAAATGTCTTTTTTCCCCACAAGCCTCAAAATCAAATTAATAGCTTACAGATTTCTCCCACGTGTAATATACTATTATACTAATAAAGAGGTCATCTCCTTTTGATTATATTACTCATTTATTTTCTATAGTTATATTTAATTACTTATTATTTTTATTGTTTTATATTGTGCATACACAGCATGCGAAAACCAATGTCATATTGCTCTGTATCTCAACTACATACCAATACAGGGAAGTTGTTTATTGGCTTTTTGGGCCGAGATTGCAGTATTGTCACGGGCACTAGGAGTCTTTACCCAGGGATCACCAGGTGATAGGCTTACCAGAGCAGTATAGGTGGTAATATGGTACTCTGGTAGCAGGGTGATCACGGAACAGGAAATAGCAGATGATGAGATGCTCAGGAAAGTCTATGACTAGCAGCACTGGCAATATGGAGGTAGTAATACACGAGGAACTGTATGGACAAAGGACACGTGAAGGTAGTCAGTGGTCTGCGGTAGCAAGTTGTACCACTGCTATAGTGAGGAGGAATGTCCAACAGAAACGAGGAGGTGATGAGAGTCAGCGGTCTGCGGATAGCAAGTTGTACCGCTGTCTGAGTGAAGGAATGGAATCCAAGTGGAGGTATCCGGGGAGTCAGTGGTCTGCGTTAGCAAGTTGTACCACTGCTATGTGAGAGGATACTGGAGCAGGTGAAACTGGAAACAGGGGTCAGTGGTCTGCCACTAGCAAGTTGTACCACTGAATATATATGTGAGGAGGTGCACGGGGAGAGACTGCAACACAATATATACACGGGCACCTTGACTTTGATCCACAGTAATATGCACAATATAAATGTATAAATGACTGAACAACACTGCCAATATAGAAAGTCTCTTGAAGTAATCCAGCATGAGATAACACAGTCAATGATGGCAATAGACTCAGCGGATAGTACACTCCAGAGGAGAACCAACACAGTCCAGCAAGGTATGCAATACACAGCACAGTCAATGGGAAGTATGCATACCGTGGTTCAGGAGAAGGCAGTCAGACAGAAGTGCAGAGATACCTGAACGGCAGGAGGCCGGCAGGATGCAAAGTCCCTGGATGGGTGAAGCGGTGGTCTAGCAGGTGCAGCGCACAGGTAGGTAGACCAGCAGGGAACCCAGGAAGGCGTGGAGAGCGGATCAGCAGTAGATGGATGCGTAGCGCTGAGAAGTAACAGCAGCGGGTCTCTGCGGGAACACGGAGGTAGCCAATAGCAACCAGCAGGTGCAGTAACGATGGGACACCAGAGCAGAGTTGAACTGGAACAGTAGATCACGGAGAGTAGCGGGTAGCAATAGTGGCAGCAGACTCAAGGAAACACGGGAGAGTTGACAAGGGCTGAAGACTGAAGCGCACAGAGGCGGCGGATAGGAATCAGCTAAACAGTCACGATGAAACACAGACGGGTTGCAGGTTGAAGACTGTAGTGCACGGAGGCAGCGGATAGGAATCAGCTAGCAGTCACGATGATGAAACACAGACGAGTTGCAGGATGAAGACTGTAGTGCACGGAGGCAGCGGATAGAAATCAGCCAAACAGTCACAATGATGAAACACAGACGAGTTGCAGGTTGAAGCCTGTAGTGCACGGAGGCAGCGGATAGGAATCAGCTGGCAGTCACAATCATGAACAGGTGAGTGGATGTGAATGAAAGACTGTAGTGCACGGAGGCAGCGGATAGGCATCAGCTAACAGTCCCAATGATACAAGGTAGAGTTGAAGTGGTTAGAAGACTGTAGTGCACGGAGGCAGCGGATAGGAATCAGCTCACAGTCACGATGATACAGTAGATGGTAGAAGTGGTATGGGAACCATAGTAGTAGAAGTGGTTTGGAAACCACAGAGGTAGAAGTGGTTTGGAAACCACAGGAATCAGCTGGGCTGAATAAACGAGGAAACACAGGAACACCTTCAGAGACTCATGGGGAATGAGACTCCAAGATCAGGCAATGTGGTGATGACCACAGGTGCTTAATATAGGGAGGTTGCCTGATCTGCCAATTAAGTTAAAGGAACATACACTGGAGGTATAGAAAGGGCTGCGCATGCGCAGTCCCTCAGGATGGAGGACGGCCACGGTTCCTAAATGTCCGGGAAGAAGCACTCACAGTCCGGTGAGTGACAGTACCCCCCCTTTTAAAGGTGGGCACAGAACGCCTGGAACCGGGCTTGTCCGGATTTTTGGAATAAAACTTCTTCAGAAGGGCAGGAGCATTAAGATCTTCAGCTTTGATCCATGAACGCTCTTCAGGACCAAAGCCCTTCCAATGAACGAGGAAACGGAGGACTCCTCGCGAAATTTTTGCATCCAATACCTCAGTAATCTCGAAATCCTCCTCCTGATGAACTTGAACTGGCTGCGGTGCTGAGGGAGGAGTCGAGAAACGGTTGATGATGAGAGGTTTGAGCAAGGACACATGGAAGGCATTGGAAATCCGAAGATTCTTAGGAAGAAGAAGTTTAACACATACTGGATTGATAACTTGAATGATCCTATATGGACCAATAAAACGAGGGGCGAATTTCATAGATGGAACCTTCAAACGAATATTTTTGGTAGATAACCAGACACGATCTCCAATTTTTAGTGGTGGAATAGCCCGCCTCTTCTTATCTGCGAAAGACTTATATTTATTAGATGTCTTCTTTAAACAGGTTTTGACCTGAGACCAGATATTTTTGAAGGTTTGACAAGCAGTCTCCACAGCAGGAACTTGGGTGGGCGGGAGGGCAGGAAATTCCGGAAAAGACGGATGGTGACCGTAGACCACAAAGAATGGAGTTTTGGATGATGACTCATGGTACATGTTGTTATGGGCGAATTCAGCCCAAGGGAGCAATTCTACCCAGTTGTCTTGGTTGGCTGAAGAGAACATCCTAATAAAAGTCTCAAGATCTTGATTGACTCGTTCCGTTTGTCCGTTAGATTGCGGATGGTAAGACGATGAGAGTGCTAATCGTATGCCCAAGGTTTTACAAAGGGCCCGCCAGAATCTGGAAACGAATTGTACTCCTCTATCCGACACAATCTCAGACGGACATCCATGGATGCGGAAGATTTCTTTAATGAAATGTTCAGCCAGAGTAGACGAGGAAGGTAAACCGGACAGAGGGACGAAATGGGCCATCTTCGAAAATCTGTCTACCACTACCCAAATAGTATTGTGATTCTTACTTGGTGGCAAATCAGTAACGAAATCCATACTAATATGGGTCCAAGGCTTGGACGGAATGGGTAGTGGTCGCAGCAACCCTGCTGGAGTTCTGCGGGAGGATTTGAACTGAGAACATAAATCACAGGAAGCAATAAACTCTTTGACGTCTCTCCTCATTGAAGGCCACCAGTAACTACGAGAGAGAATCTCAAAGGTCTTGTGTTCACCGGCGTGTCCAGAAAAACGAGAGGCATGGAACCACGAAAGGATTTTCCTCCTCAGAGTAGGAGGCACAAGGGTCTTCCCAAATGGTAGCATTTTGGTGGATGAAGCAGCCAGAGAAATACATTTGGGGTCTAGAATAGCATGGTTGGGAACCTCTTCTACATCAGAGGACGTCACAAAAGCTCGAGATAGAGCGTCAGCTTTCTTGTTCTTAGCGGCTGGTTTGAAGGTTATAATTAATTCAAAACGGGAAAAGAAAAGAGACCATCTTGCTTGACGAGGGTTCAAGCATTGAGCAGATTGCAAATATGACAAGTTCTTATGATCCGTGAAGATCGTCACCGGATGGCGAGCTCCTTCCAACAAGTATCTCCATTCCTCTAATGCAGCTTTGATGGCCAGCAACTCCTTGTCCCCGATAGTATAATTTTTCTCTGCGGGCAGAAGACCCCGAGAGTAGAAGGCACAAGGATGTAATTTTTGTTGCTCCGAGCGTTGGGAGAGAATAGCTCCTAAGCCCACATTAGAGGCATCTACTTCTAGGAAGAAGGGGAGTGTCACATCAGGCTGTCGCAGAATGGGAGCAGACGAGAAGGCCTCTTTGAGGATTTGAAAGGCTTGGAGAGCCTCAGATGACCATTGCTTAGTATTAGCCCCTTTCCGAGTTAGGGCCACAATGGGAGATGCAATGGATGAAAAGTCTTGAATGAAGCGTCTATAGTAATTGGCAAAACCTAAAAAACGCTGGATGGCACGAAGAGTAGTTGGCTGAGGCCAATGTAGTACAGCATTTACTTTGTCTGGATCCATCTTCAGGCCAACTCCGGAAACTATATACCCCAAGAATGGAATCTGGGGTAACTCGAATGAACATTTTTCCAATTTACAGAACAACGAGTTTTTCCGTAGTCTGGAGAGGACCTCTGCCACATGTTGGTGATGAGAAGGCAGGTCCTGTGAGAAGATCAATATGTCGTCTAGGTAGACAACGACACATACATATAATAAGTCCCGAAAGATCTCATTGATGAAACCCTGGAAAACAGCGGGGGCATTACACAGCCCGAAGGGCATTACTAAATATTCGTAATGCCCATCTCTGGTGTTAAACGCGGTCTTCCATTCGTCACCGGAACGGATTCTAATTAAATTGTAGGCACCACGAAGATCCAACTTAGTAAATATCCGAGCTCCCTTGATGCGATCAAATAGCTCAGTGATCAGCGGAATGGGATACCGATTCTTGATAGTAATGGCGTTGAGTCCACGAAAATCTATACAAGGGCGTAATGATCCATCCTTCTTTTTGACGAAGAAGAACCCAGCTCCAGCGGGAGAGGTGGAAGGTCGAATGAACCCACGCTGGAGATTCTCCTGTATGTACTCAGATGTGGCTTGAGTTTCAGGTAACGAGAGAGGATAGACCCGACCCCTGGGAGGAGTCTTGCCAGGTAGAAGGTCGATCGGACAATCCCAAGAACGATGAGGAGGAAGACGTTCAGACTGAGCTTTATCAAACACATCGGCAAATGAAGCATACTGAGGAGGGAGTCCCGGGGAGGAAGATGAGATGGAAGATCGCTGTACTTTAAGAGGAATAACTTGAGAGAGACAACGATGGTGACATTCAGACCCCCAAGACGTAACTTGAGGGGTGCGCCAGTCAATCTGGGGAGAGTGACACTGAAGCCATGGAAGGCCTAAGACAATCGGACTTGTCGTAACTGGAAGAATTAAAAACGAAATTTCTTCATGGTGTAGTACACCAATCTGAAGGGTTACTGGAGACGTACTCTGGGTGATGAGACCATTGATGAGGCGTGATCCATCTATAGCCGTCACAGTAATGGGTGTTTTTAAAGTGATCACTGGTAGGGACCATTGATTCACTAGTGATTTAGAAATGAAATTTCCTGCTGCTCCGGAATCAATCAATGCCTGTGACTCAAAGGATTTGGTAGCAAAGGAAATCGTAACATCAAAAGCGCAGACTTTAGATTTCATAGACAATGGAGAGGACTCCAGGGACCCTAACTTCACCTCTCCAGAACTAGTTAGGGCCTGGCATTTCCCGATCTCTTAGGGCAAGAGCTGAGCATATGCGTGGAATCAGCACAATAGATACAGAGTCTATTCTTTACTCTTCGTTTCCTTTCCTCTGAAGATAATTTGGAACGTCCTATCTCCATGGGAATCACAGAGGATGGAGCTGGACGAAATTGAGGGTTTAAACGAAGAGGTGCTTTGACAGCTGTTGTATTCTCAGACTCTCTTTCACGAAATCTCATATCTACACGATGGCAAAGAGAGATCAAATCTTCTAGTGACGAAGGAAGCTCTTGGGTAGTCAGTGCATCTTTAATTTTATCGGAGAGCCCCTGCCAGAAGGCGGCAACTAATGCTTCAGTGTTCCACTGAAGTTCAGAGGCTAAGATCCTAAATTGAATGACATACTGTCCTACTGTATGGGAGCCTTGTCGCAAACGAAGAATGCTGGAAGCAGCGGAGGTCACACGACCTGGTTCATCGAACACACTTCGGAACGTGGAAATGAATTTGGCACTATCTTGTAGAATTGGATCGTTTCTTTCCCACAGGGGGGAGGCCCAAGCCAGGGCTTGACCCGAAAACAATGAGATAAGATAGGCCACTCTGGAACGATGGGTAGAAAAATTTTGAGGTTGGAGTTCAAAATGGACTGAACATTGGTTAAGGAAACCTCTACAAGTTTTGGGGTCCCCGTCATATTTTGACGGAGTAGGCAGGTGAAGCGTAGGAGCTGTAGACACCTGGGATGGCACTGGGGAAACGGAGGAAAGCACAGGAGCTTCAATATTAGCTGTAACAGTCTGTCCAGATGTTCCTTGGGAGGTTAATGATTGGTAACATTGAAGTAACAGCTGTTGGCGAGCATCCTGTTGCTCCACACGGCTGACCAGATGCTGCAGCATCTCTTTAGCGGTAGGTTCCGTATCTGGGTCTGTCATGGCCTGATCTTACTGTCACGGGCACTAGGAGTCTTTACCCAGGGATCACCAGGTGATAGGCTTACCAGAGCAGTATAGGTGGTAATATGGTACTCTGGTAGCAGGGTGATCACGGAACAGGAAATAGCAGATGATGAGATGCTCAGGAAAGTCTATGACTAGCAGCACTGGCAATATGGAGGTAGTAATACACGAGGAACTGTATGGACAAAGGACACGTGAAGGTAGTCAGTGGTCTGCGGTAGCAAGTTGTACCACTGCTATAGTGAGGAGGAATGTCCAACAGAAACGAGGAGGTGATGAGAGTCAGCGGTCTGCGGATAGCAAGTTGTACCGCTGTCTGAGTGAAGGAATGGAATCCAAGTGGAGGTATCCGGGGAGTCAGTGGTCTGCGTTAGCAAGTTGTACCACTGCTATGTGAGAGGATACTGGAGCAGGTGAAACTGGAAACAGGGGTCAGTGGTCTGCCACTAGCAAGTTGTACCACTGAATATATATGTGAGGAGGTGCACGGGGAGAGACTGCAACACAATATATACACGGGCACCTTGACTTTGATCCACAGTAATATGCACAATATAAATGTATAAATGACTGAACAACACTGCCAATATAGAAAGTCTCTTGAAGTAATCCAGCATGAGATAACACAGTCAATGATGGCAATAGACTCAGCGGATAGTACACTCCAGAGGAGAACCAACACAGTCCAGCAAGGTATGCAATACACAGCACAGTCAATGGGAAGTATGCATACCGTGGTTCAGGAGAAGGCAGTCAGACAGAAGTGCAGAGATACCTGAACGGCAGGAGGCCGGCAGGATGCAAAGTCCCTGGATGGGTGAAGCGGTGGTCTAGCAGGTGCAGCGCACAGGTAGGTAGACCAGCAGGGAACCCAGGAAGGCGTGGAGAGCGGATCAGCAGTAGATGGATGCGTAGCGCTGAGAAGTAACAGCAGCGGGTCTCTGCGGGAACACGGAGGCAGCCAATAGCAACCAGCAGGTGCAGTAACGATGGGACACCAGAGCAGAGTTGAACTGGAACAGTAGATCACGGAGAGTAGCGGGTAGCAATAGTGGCAGCAGACTCAAGGAAACACGGGAGAGTTGACAAGGGCTGAAGACTGAAGCGCACAGAGGCGGCGGATAGGAATCAGCTAAACAGTCACGATGAAACACAGACGGGTTGCAGGTTGAAGACTGTAGTGCACGGAGGCAGCGGATAGGAATCAGCTAGCAGTCACGATGATGAAACACAGACGAGTTGCAGGATGAAGACTGTAGTGCACGGAGGCAGCGGATAGAAATCAGCCAAACAGTCACAATGATGAAACACAGACGAGTTGCAGGTTGAAGCCTGTAGTGCACGGAGGCAGCGGATAGGAATCAGCTGGCAGTCACAATCATGAACAGGTGAGTGGATGTGAATGAAAGACTGTAGTGCACGGAGGCAGCGGATAGGCATCAGCTAACAGTCCCAATGATACAAGGTAGAGTTGAAGTGGTTAGAAGACTGTAGTGCACGGAGGCAGCGGATAGGAATCAGCTCACAGTCACGATGATACAGTAGATGGTAGAAGTGGTATGGGAACCATAGTAGTAGAAGTGGTTTGGAAACCACAGAGGTAGAAGTGGTTTGGAAACCACAGGAATCAGCTGGGCTGAATAAACGAGGAAACACAGGAACACCTTCAGAGACTCATGGGGAATGAGACTCCAAGATCAGGCAATGTGGTGATGACCACAGGTGCTTAATATAGGGAGGTTGCCTGATCTGCCAATTAAGTTAAAGGAACATACACTGGAGGTATAGAAAGGGCTGCGCATGCGCAGTCCCTCAGGATGGAGGACGGCCACGGTTCCTAAATGTCCGGGAAGAAGCACTCACAGTCCGGTGAGTGACAAGTATCTTCAACTGCCAAATTTATATAGAGTATATTCATGTCCCTGGTTTGCCAGCAACAATCTCCAGCTGATAAAATTAAGTCAAGTGAGTGCCTTGTTTTTTTATTACTTACATTCTGACAGTAGAGAATAGCATATAAGGAAGAATAACAGGTAAATATATTTTGAGACAATTTATAAGGAAGAAAAACATTTAAAAATTGTGAAGCAGAAGTTTTGCTATCTTCTGCCTGACATAAGGATGTTTTTCTGCAACAATTTTTATTAACAAAAAATTTGGTGCAGCTGCATGTCATTTAACATTCGCAGTGTTTTAGAAGGCTTTGGACCAATAGACAAGAGGTGAAAAATTGGCATTCTGCAACAGATTGCTTTTGTAGTGGGATACAGGTATGGGGGGACTGTATATAAAAATATGTGGGTTTAGAAATTCTTGGAAAAATGGGCCTTCATGAAATATGCAGGTTTTTTCATTTAGATTTGTGCTTTGGCATTCCCTATAAACAGTTGACATTCCACACATTCACTTGTGCAGTGGCATACATGTATAGGAAAAGGTGTTTCCAAAGTATTTAGTGCATAGGTTTAGGCAACAAGGAAGAAACAACGATCTTTTCATGAAACATGCAGCTGTGTTTTAAGATATTTGCAATGCCATACCCTGTAAAACAGACTGATTCATTAAGGAATGCAAACGCAAAAATGTGCTGTATTTCTCGTAAAATTGGTTATTGCATGCCCAGAACCAAACTATATGCAAGAAAACATAAGGACATACAATTCATCTTCAAATGCAAATGACACGACAGCCTACGATTTAATGGATGGAACGAGCGTGGGGAAGGGGTGTATGCACATAGTCAATGTACAGTAAAGGTGTACCTAGATCGAGTGCATGCAGCAGTGTCCATTTCAAGGTTTCGGCATCACTCAGGTACGTGTTTTTCATCAACAGCTGCAGGTCTGGTGTAAGTGCTGAGTGATAGTGATGACGGTCACGTATGCATGCTAGAACATGTGTTTGCTGTCAAGAGCAACTGTAAAAATGTATTTTATATACAGGAGACATTAATAACTTCCTTGAAATTAACTTCATGGGGGGGGGGGGGAGGTGGCGGTTGAATGTTTTTTTTACATTAATGACTATATTATTAACAGTTGACAATAATTTATTTTTTTCTTTCTATGCGTTCTGCTGGAACTTTATATTCCACATATGTATTGTATGTTTCCAGAACAGTGTTGTGTCTGTCTGCATACATCAAGTGCCATATAGGCAGAGCCTTCATTCTTCAGAAACGCTTCTAGTTGAATACGGACATGCATATGCCTGAATTATATGCGTTTAAATAAAAATAAAAAAAACACACTATGTTTGATTCGCATGACTTATCAGGCCCCAAATCGCTTGTGTAGTAGGATACAGGTTTGGAGAAGTGCTTATAAAAGAATATGTGTGGGGGTTTAAGGGATATGGGATGAACAGTGATCTTCCCAAGAAACATATGCAGATGTTCATTGAGATTTTTGCATCACAATATCTTATTATTATCATCGCCATTTATATAGAGCCACCAGTTCCAAAGTGCTGTACAGAGTGTATTTATCATTTACATCAGTCCCTGCCCCATTGGAGTCTAAATTCCCTAGCACACACAGACTAGTGTTAATTTTATCAGTAGCAAATTAACCTATCAATATATTTTTAGAGTGTGGAAGGAAACTGGAGCACCTGGAGGAAACTGCACACAGATAAGGTCCTGTTTAGGAATTGAACTTATGACCCAACCCTGTGAGGTGCTAACCACTTAGCCACTGTGACAAGACCGGTCACTACAGTCTGTCAGAGGGCCAATTGGGCTACATCGGCCAACCTAGTTTATTGAATGCCACTCGGTGGCTGGATCCAGCATTGTTTTAGTGACCAAAGAGGGAGGGAGAGGCTGCCAACAGAAAGTATGAAACAGCTGGTGACCCTGACACGTCACAAAGTAGTGGAAGGGGTTAAGAACGGGAGGGTCTGGACTCTATCTAAGATCTGGAGGTGGGATTAAATTTTTGACTGACCATTGTTCCAGCCATTTCCAAAGCCAGAGTTGATGGCAGGAAAACAGCAGGAGGGCTTCTGCTGAGGTCATATTCTACCTCCACCTTTGTTACCACCCAGAGTCCAGCCATCACCACTAAAAAAGGATTGTGACAGGATGGACCGCCTATGCCACCCTGTCTGTTGTTGCTGGGAACCGGCTGGGCTTACTTTGGCACCATCCCCTTTCGTTTTTCCCGAATACGCCCCTCCTGCCACAGTAGGAGGAGCCTTCTGCCACCACTGGACTCCTTTATGGCATTGAGAACCATGTTTCTTCTGGGTAACTGTCGCTGCTAGTATACTTCTGTGTTGGAAATAATATGGAAATTCTGGAACTGGATGGATGCTGTGTGATGATAAGCAGTACAGCCAAGAGTCTTGATAGCGGAATAGGCTAAGCAGGTAGTACTGCGAAGCGATGAGCTGCAGGACTCAGAAGGACTGAGGTATTCACTAGTGTAGTAATTCAGGAACAGAAAGGATGCTGAGGGAAGCACTATAGTGAAAAAAGGTAATGGACCAATCCGCTCCAAGGTCCGGACAAACCTCTTGGATATATTTATTTATAATATATAATCAGAGGGGGTGCTCTCATAACTAGAATTATCTAGGAAATAACAAATACAGATGACAGTAGATATCAGCTGAACAAAGTAGTGTGTGAGGCACTCCTGTCCGAGAGAGTATATCAATATAAAATCAACTTTATTGATGGTTGCTTAAAAATGCGACATAGACAAATAGCTAAATCCCACCTGGATTGGTGAATTTAAAATATACAAGTGAATAGAATTGAAATATAGTGTACACTACTTTGTTCAGCTGATATCTATTGTCATCTGTATTTGTTATTTCCTGGAAGGACTATAGTCACAGGTCTAGCAGCAGATTATGCTGAACAGGTGTAGCTATGAAGTGCTGTGCTGCAGAGAGCAGAAGTGCTGAGATTCACACAGATGTTATTACTCTGGTACAGGACCAATGATGAGCAATGCACTGCAGTGAGACCACAGGTCTTGATTTGGAATAAGCTGAACAGGTAATGCTGTGAAGCGATGAACTGCAGAAGCACTGAGATCCACAGGTGTTATAAGCCTGGAACAGGACCGATGACGAGTGACGCTGCAGCAGTTGAATGAGCGGCCTAACCCACGAAGTCACGAACAAAGGTAAGAATAAGCATGAACAGGAGTCAGAGGTAATGCTTCCTATCAGGTAGTGAGGCCTGATGTTCTGACACTCATTGAAAGGAGGAGGACCCTTGTAAAAGGGACTGGCTGGTGATCATCCAATCACTGCGGAGCAGAGGTTTTGAATTTTCCCGGGGTTGCGCATGTGCAGAATACTTTGCAAAAGGGCATCCGAGGATAGAAGAACGCCACGCTGTACAGCAGATAGCAGTAACCAGTGTACATAAGGATCAGAATGGAACTAACCGGTGAGATGAGTGATAGTACCCTCCCTTTTAAAGGTGGGCACCGAACACCTACGGTTTAGGCTTAATGGGGTTTTTCATGTGAAATCTTATCAGAGCTGGAGCATGAACATCGGAAGCGTTGATCCAAGAACACTGCTCGTTTCCTTCCAGTCTACCAAGTATTTAATTGTGCCTCGCAAGGTCTTAGAATCCAATATTTGAGAAATCTCGAATTCGTCTGAGTGCTGTACAACCGGAGGAGCAGAAGCCTTAGACCTGAAGGAAAACCAATTAAGAATAAGAGGTTTGTTGAGAGAGACATGGAACGTATTAGAAATCCGAAGTGAATCTGGTAATTTTAGTTTATCCGACACAGGGTTGATCACTCTGAGGATTTTGTATGGTCCGATATAACGGGGTGCAAATTTCATGTATGGGACTCGAAGACGAATGTTCTTGGTTGATAACCAAACTATTAGTGGAGGTACTGCTTGACATCTTCTATCTGAAAAACGTTTATATCGGTGAGATGCTTTTCTGAGACATTTGAGAGTCCGATCCCATATGGACAAGAAGTCCCGGTGGATTTAGTTGGCTGCAGGAACTTGAATTGTGGAGATGGCCTTGAAGCTGGGTAGGTTGGTATGTAATGCATAGACGATAGAAAACGGGGTGAATGACGTAGATTCATGATAAAGATTGTTATGGGTGAACTCTACCCATGGTAGAAGATCCATCCAATTGTCCTGTGAAGCTGAAGAGTATAAATGAATAAAAAAGTCTCTAGATCCTGATTTACCTTCTCGGTTTGACCGTTGGACTGCGGATGATAGGATAAGGAAAAGTTCACCTGAATGCCCAGGAGTTTGCACAATAATTTCCAGAATTTTGCAGTGAATTGAACTCCCCGGTACGAGACAATTTCGAGAGGGCTTTCATGCAGGCGGAATATCTCTTTGATAAATAGCTGTGCAAGAAGAGGAGCTGAAGGCAGACCAGTCAGAGGAATAAAGTGTGCCATTTTCGAAAAGCGATCTACGACCACCCAGATGGTATTGATTTTCTTACATGGTGGAAGGTCGGTCACAAAATCCATGGAGATGTGTGTCCAAGGTTTGGAAGGAATTGGAAGTAGCACGAGGGGACCAACCAGAGACTGACGAGGAGTTTTATGTTGTGCACAGATTTGACAGGCTGCCACGAATTGTTTGACATCTGATCTGAGAGTAGGCTACCAATAGTTTCGGGAGACTAGTTAAACTTTGGCTGCGCCAGCGCGGCCCAAAAACAGGGAGCAGTGATACCAGCGTAGAAGCTTTTTACGCTGGTTTAAAAGGTACAAAGCTTTTCCCTGGAGGAGGCATCAGAGGAAGAGACACCGATGTGGCTAGCAAAAATTTTGGTTCCAGAATGGGATGGTTAGTGAAATCCGGCAGTTCTGGTTCACACAGGAAAGCTCTGGATAAGGCATCTGCCTTCTTATTTCTTGATCCTGGCCAAAATGTCGATTAAGCAAGACAGTGAAACGCGCGTCGGCGTTACAGCTGGATGCACATGATATAACTAAATACACGGAAGAATTGGCAAATGCAGCTTATACCCCTATATACCCAGAGCTAAAAGGGGACTATTAGGCAGGTAGCAATTCACACCCCATAAACCATTGTATCCAGGATAGTAGGGTGCCGTTATTTCAGGCTGGATATATAGGATATGAATAGTGAGAGTGATAATAGAATTCCAAACTATATAGGAGTATGCAAGTGGTGTGAATTTTCTGCAGTATGTTATTATTATCTAGGAGTTTAATGGCTATTAGACCATCTCAAGTTTAATTTAATAGATATTATAGACTCGTTATAATAGCTCTATGGGATTGTAGGGCATCTATATAACTACTCCTTGATTATATTTGCAGGTTTGCCAAATTTCAACCTCCATACCATATGGTCTATATATTAAGCCCATATAGTATATATATAATATTAATGTGCATCCAGATTATTTTAATCACAATTTTTATCTATGAGCACAATTTTACCCTA
Organism: Mixophyes fleayi; assembly: GCF_038048845.1. Taxonomy (NCBI): domain Eukaryota; kingdom Metazoa; phylum Chordata; class Amphibia; order Anura; family Limnodynastidae; genus Mixophyes; species Mixophyes fleayi. The sequence goes on from NC_134403.1 coordinate 239,812,014, forward strand.
TATTTCGCTTTTAAAATTTATGACAATAAAAGTTATGTTTTAAGAGGGTACTTATACTTGTTCAATTAAAAGGTTAATTTCAGAGGATTGAGTGCACCTGATTAAAAGAAACTTCTGTTCTTTTCTGTTCAAAATGTAACATGTAAGTTAAAACATGAAAAGACGGGAGACCAACGAGCCTGTCTGGGTTTCAGGCATTGGGCTGTCTGAAGATAAAGTATATTTTTGTGGTCGGTGAAGACAGTGACCAGGAACAATGCTCCTTCCAACAAGTACCTCCATTCAGACAAGGCTAGCTTCCAAGATTTCCTTATCCCCAATTGCATTATTCTCTGCCGGTAGAAATTTACGAGAGAAGAAGGCACATGGATGGACTTGTTTCTCTGGAGGGAATCTCTGGGATAGTACTGTGCCAACTCCCCAAGTCGAGGCATCCACTTCAACAAAGAATGGTGAAGAGGTGTTGGGTTGTCTTAACACCGGAGTCGTGGAAAACACACTTCTCTAGCTTACAGAAGAGCTGGTTAGCTCTGAGGCTGGACAGCACCTCTTCCAAATGAGTCCAATGAGATTTTAAGACCTGCGAAAAAATTAAAATATTAAAAAAAACGACAACAGAAGAATACAGGAGGTCTCTAAAAATTTTGTTCACAAACTTTTGAACATCGCTGGTGCATTGCTGAGACCGAACGGCATAACCAGATATTCGTAGTGGCTGTCTCTAGTATTAAATGCCGTTTTCCACTCAACCCCTTCACAATTCTGATAAGGTTATAAGCGCCCCTCAGGTCCAGCTTGGTGAAGATCTGTGCTCCTTTAGTTTGGTAGAATAATTCAGTGATCAATGGAAAGGGATACCGATTCTTTAAGGTGATAGCATTAAGGCCTCTGTAGTCAATAAGGGGACGTAATGTTCCGCTTTTTTTTTTTTACAAAAAAATATCCTTCACCCACTGGAGACGAAGATGGTTGAATAAAGACTTGTGAGAGGTTTCCTTTCACAAAATCTGACATAGCTTGTGTTTCAGGAACAGATAGGGGATAGACAGGACCCCTGGGTGGTATTTTACCAGGAAGAATATCAATTGCACAGTCCCAACTGTGATGAGGCATTAGTAATTCATATTTTCGTTTATCAAGTATGTCTGCAAATGATTGATACTGGTGTGGAAGCAAGGTTTTTCATGTTGAGTAGAGATTTCAGTTGTAGCAGGCAGTTGGAATGGCAGGAAGGACCAAAGGACAATATCTAAGAGGAGGTCCAATCAATTTGAGGAGAATGCAATTGTAACCATGGAAGTCCCAAAATAATGGGGCTGGTGGTGTGCTCCAGTACATAAAAATAAATTTCCTCTAAATTTAATGCTCCAATCTGCACAGATAAAGGTTCCGTCAGGCACAAAATTTTCCCTTTGGGAATCAGACTTCCATCAATAGCGGAAAGGACCACAGGTGTGACTACTGGACAGGTGGGCAAAGATTAAATTATTCTACCACCGATGAGGAAATAAAAATTCCAGCTGCCCCAGAATCCAGTAATGCCAATAAAGGTTTGGGACCAGATGGTCCATGGAGAATTAAGGGAATGGCACAAATTGAGGAGGAACTGATACTCGGAGAGGATTTAAACGTCCCTAACCTGACTCTCCGATCAGAAGTTAGGGTTTGGCATTTCCCTGTTGTTTGGAACAGGAAGCAGATTATGCCCGTATTCACCACAGTTAATACATCATTTCTTAGAGATTATTCTCTGTCTCTCCTCAGAAGACAACTTGGCTCAACCCAATTGCATCAGCTCATCAGAGAAACTTGGAGACAGAGGACCAGAAGATTTGTAGACAACCCGTTGTGGAGATTCCCTTTCAGATGCTCTTTACCAACAGCAGATATCCACCCTGTATAATGAAATAAGAGCGTCAAGCGTTGTGGGTACCTCCTGGGATGCCAACACATCTTTGATTCGTTCAGCGAGGCCTTGCCAGAAGGTGGCTACTAATGCCTCATTGTTCCATTTAAGTTCCGATGACAGAGTTCTGATTTGGATTACATATTGTGTGAGGGGTTTAGAACTCTGATGCAGTCTGTGGAGGCTAGAAGTGACCGAAGAGACATGGCCTAATTCACCTTTTTTTTTTCCAAATGCAGACAATCGACAATCTCTGTGTTAACCGTAAAATTTTTGGGAGTTGGCAACCGCAGGGAAGAGGAAGGACCGCCAGGAACGGTGGCCCCGGCTGAAGTAACAGCTCGAGGAGCTGGTAATGATGATTGTAGCGAGTCCAGACGTGAAGCTAAAGCTTGAAGTCATTGGAGAGTTTAATTTTGAGTGACATCCTGGCCTCCGATACGACCCACCAAATGCTGCAACAATTCTTTGGCTGATGGTTTTCGATTAGGATCCATTCCTAGTGGTCAGATCATACTGTCACGAAAGCCGGTTACTGGGAATGGTCTTGATCTCTGAGTGACAGCTTACCCCCAGAGAGGTGCAGAGTCTAGCAGAAGAGAGGTATTGTTAGGAACCCCTCCAGCCGGCACAACACAACCCGGAATCTACTCTGCCAATCAGGTGTTCACTGGAGCCCCTGATGGTGCGGACAGACTGGACCGCAGACTGACAGAGGGTCGTGAAGTGTGTACCGGCTGGGGAGAACCCAGGCAAGCGGAGTGAGGTCCACGCAGAGGTCAAGGGCCGGCAGCAAACAACAGTATCGGTAAATAAGCTGAGGTCAGGGGTCACAGGTGGGTAGCAGAAACGGTAAACAGGCCGGAGTTCAGGGTCACAGGAAACACAAGCGAAGTCCAATTCAAAGCCAAGGGTCATACACGGGAAATCAATAGCAGTATCAGGATACAGGAACAGGAACAAGCAGGTCAGCAAACTGGAGCACAGAAGCTATAACCGCAGACCTCATTGCCCTAAATACCAGTGGCCACCAATCAGAGCCTAGCTCTGAATTAGACACAGCCCCCAGCATAATTATTAGGTTGCATTAATTAGCCCACAGACTAGAGAATATGGTGAGCGCTGCGCCCGGCTTCCTCTCATTGCCGGGACGCAGCGCTGAAGCGTCTACTCGTTGCCCCGGCAACGGCCGGGTCAGGGCCGGAAGTGACGGCCGGGACGCAGGTGAGTGAGTCGCGGCGGCTGGGCACCGCCGCGGCTCGTAACAGTACCCCCCCTTGAGGAGGGGTCGAGGGACCCCGACATCCAGGTTTTCTTGGGAATCTCTTGAAAAACTCCTTCAATTGTTTAGGGGCATGGAGTTGTCTCCGCGGAACCCAAGACCGCTCTTCTAAGCCGCGGTTCCTCCACTGTACCAGGAAGTGCACCTGCCCTTGCACTCTTTTGGAATCCAGGATCTTTTGGACCACATATCTCTGTGGTCCATTCGAATCTCTCCCAGGCACACTTGGAGATTGGTTCGGATACAGTACAGGCTTCAACAATGAACAATGAAATGTGTTGGGGATCCTTAACGAAACCGGAATTTTTAACCTGAATGCTACGGAATTAACCTTCTTGATAATGGAGAATGGTCCAATGAACTTAGGGCCTAACTTTTTACAAGGCTGTCTAAGCCTGATATTTTTTGTAGACAACCAAACTTTCTGGCCTACCTTGAAGGAGCAGATGGTACGATGGCGGTCCGAATTTTTTTTTGCCACAAATGAGGCTTGTCTTAATGATGATTGGACGTTCTTCCAGACAACTCTGATATCCCTGGCAGTGGAGCGGATCTCCTGGGTACCAACGGACTTGAGTGAGTATAAAGAGTTGGGGTGAAAACCATAATTACAAAAAAAGGAGAGGTTTTGGTGGATGAGTGACAGGAATTGTTGTAGGCAAATTCTGCCCAGGGTAACAAGGAGGACCAGTTTTCATGGAACTCTGATGTGTAGCAACGTAAAAACTTCTCCAAGGACTGGTTAACACTCTCAGTTTGCCCATTTGATTGAGGGTGATATGCGGATGACAAACTGACCTTGATTCCGAGGAGGGTACAGAAGGATCTCCAAAACAATGCTATGAACTGAGACCCCCGATCAGAAACGATGTCAGTAGGAAGTCCATGGAGTCGGAAAATGTCCTGAATAAATAAGACGGCCAAATCTCGAGCAGAAGTGAGTCTGATTAGTGGAATGAAATGAGACATCTTACTAAACCGATCTACCACGACCCAGACAGTATTGTGTCCTGTAGAGATAGGCAGATCCACTATAAAGTCCATGGACAAGTGCGTCCATGGTTTTGCAGGAATGGCCAAAGGAACCAACTGGCCTACTGGACGAGTCCTGGGAATTTTGTTTCTGGCACAGATTTCACAAGACCGGACGTAATCCTTGACGTCAGCAGACATAGATGGCCACCATACCGTATGTGAAAGGATTTACAACGTTTTGAAGACTCCAGGATGTCCAGCTGTCTGATTATTGTGTGCTTCCGCAAGGAATGCCTTCCTAAGATGTACTGGGACAACAAGCAACCTACTGGAGTATTATCAGGAGCCAACCTCTGGAACCTTTGTAAGGTACAGCTCAAATCTTGAGTTAATCCGGCATGGATTATAGACCCAGGAACAATAGGTTCTGGGCTAGTGACCGGAGCATGATGTGCCAGGAAACTTCTGGACAGAGCGTCCGCTTGAACATTTTTAGAACCAGGACGATAGGTGATAATAAAGTTAAACTGAGTGAAGAACAGCGACCAACGAGCCTGTCGGGGGTTCAGACGTTTGGCTGACTGTATATATTGCAGATTCTTATGATCCGTTATAACGGAGATCTGGTGTGCAGCGCCTTCCAACCAGTGTCGCCATTCTTCAAAGGCCCATTTAATTGCCAGAAATTCTCGGTTTCCCACGTCATAGTTAGTTTCTGCTGAGGAAAACTGACGGGAAAAAAAGGCACATGGATGTAAGCGGTGGGTCTGAGGGTCTTTTTGTGACAAGATGGCCCCGGCACCGACGTCAGAGGCATCAACCTCAAGAATAAACGGTACCTTAGGATCCGGGTGTCTGAGGACCTGAGCAGACACAAAAGCTTTCTTCAAAGTTTCGAATGCAGTTCTTGCCTGTTGTGACCAAACAGCTGGATCACCTCAAGGTGACGATGGGAGCCACAATATCCGCAAAGCCGCCAATAAACCTCCTGTAATAATTGGCGAATCCCAGGAACCTCTGGACCGCCTTGAGGTTATTCGGTTGTACCCAGTCTAGGATTGCTTGGACCTTGGTTGGGTCCATAGAGAATCCCTCTGAGGAGATGATATAACCAAGAAAGGATACCTTCTGAACCTCAAACTCACATTTTTCGAGTTTAGCAAAGAGCTGATGTTCTCTCAACTTTTGTAAAACTTGTCTGACATGACCCTGGTGTACGGACAATGAGTCCGAATATATGAGGATGTCGTCCAAGTAAACCACAACGAAATGTCCCAGAAACTCACGTAGTACTTCGTTAATTAGATCCTGAAATACTGCAGGGGCGTTACTCAGACCAAACGGCATGACCAAATATTCATAGTGGCCAGAGAGCGTATTGAATGCCGTCTTCCACTCATCACCTGCTTTAATACATATGAGGTTATATGCACCCCGGAGATCAATTTTGGTGAAGACTGTTGCACCCCTTAGTTGATCGAACAATACAGAGATGAGAGGAAGTGGATAGGTGTTTTTGACTGTGATGAGGTTCAATCCTCTGTAGTCAATACAGGGTCTTAGCCCTCCGTCTTTTTTAGATACAAAAATACAACCAGCTCCTACTGGAGATTTGGATGGCCTGATGAAGCCCTTTTCCAAACTCTCCTCAATATACTCCTGCATGGACTTGGACTCGGGAGCTGAGAGGGAATACAGACGTCCCTTCGGCAACTTGGAACCAGGTATGAGCTCAATAGCGCAGTCGAAGTCACGGTGAGGTGGTAGGGTATCCGCCGCTCTCTTAGAAAACACGTCCCAGAAGTCGTGGTATTGTGAGGGAAGTTGCTCCGGAATAGACTGGATCAACGGCCGGATCAGGGCCAGAAGTGACGTCCCGGTCGCCATAGCGACGGCCGGGACGCAGGTGAGTGAGTCGCGGCAGCTGGGCACCGCCGCGGCTCGTAACAGGTATTCAGCAGGGATTCCCGCAAGGGAATATGGTCTTAGCTGCTCTCAACCGCAGGTCACGGTCCTGTAGGGGGCGCATAGTAGATAATTTGGAGAACCATCAAGTAGTTGTAAGGCAGAATGAAATGTAGCCCAGGTATATGGAAATTCAGGAACTGGACGGATGTTGTATAATGATGAGCAGTATAGCCACAAGTCTTGATAGCGGAATAGGCTGAGCAGGTAGTACTGCAAAGCGATGAGCTGTAGGTCTCAGAAAGACAGATATATTCAAGTGTAGTAATGGGCGGATGCTAAGCAAAGCACTATAGTCACAGGTCTAGCAGCGGATTAGGCTGAACAGGTGTAGCTGTGAAGTGCTGAGCTGCAGAGAGCAGAAGCGCTGAGATCCACACAGATGTTATTACTCTGGAACAGGACTAATGACGAGTGAAGCTGCAGCAGTTGAATGAACGGCTTAACCCACGAAGTCAGGAACAAAGGTAAGAATAAGCACTAACAGGAGTCAGAGGTAATGCTTCCAATCAGGTAGTGAGGACTGATGTTCTGACACTCAAGGAAAGGAGAAGGACCCTTGTAAAAGGGACTGGCTTGTGATCATCCAATCACTGCGGAGCAGAGGTTTTGAAGTTTCCCGGGGTTGCGCATGTGCAGAATACTTGGCAAAATGGTGTCCAGAGATAGAGGAACGCCAGGCTGTACAGCAGATAGCAGTAACCAAGGGAAACCAATGAACATAAGGATCAGAATTAAACTAACCGGTTATATGCATGATAAACATATTTACGTGGTAGGTCCGCTGCCGCCTACAGTTGCAATCAAATGACATCACGTAAGTGATGCTACTCAGGGGTTTTGAGACTGTGTATGGTCCAGCCCAAGCAGCCTGGAGCTTGTTCTGGTGCGTGTACATCAGAACAAGGACCTTCTGCCCTACCTCAAACACTCTGGCATGGGCGCCCTGATCATAACAAGTCTTCTGTTTCGCAAGCGCTTCTGCTAGGTTAGCCTGCGCGAGCCCCATGATATTCTCTAACTGATCTCTGAGCTTCGACTATGTCCACAGCCACTCACTGAAAAGGTTCTCCAATTATTGGCAAGGACCTGAGGGAAGCATGAGCACTGGGGCGCCCGAGACGCTGACACACATCACAGGACTTACATGAGACCCGGACGTAATCCGACATTCCAGGCCACAAAAAATTCTGTGTCAGGCGCCTCAGTGTTCAGTCTCTTTCCTGGTGTCCCGCCATAGGGATTTCATGGGTAACTGACATTAGTCGCACGTGAAAGCCCCGTGGTACCATCAGTTGAACTTGTTTCTGGACTGGTTTATCCCCATCTACCTTCCTAGCTACACGGTACAACAACCCTTTATGCCAGGTCACACTCATCACCTCCATTCCTGGCGCCTCATGCCTTCCAGTGAGGGATCAGATAGCTGCACTGCCCTGAATTCTTCCCTGCAGCCATCACTATCGTCTAAGTCAGGATACGCTGCAGGAGCGTCGATGTTGGGGTAACTAGGGTCAGTCAAAGTGGGGTCAGTCAAACGGAGGTCACTGTGGTCAGCTATACTCACGCCGCAGCTGGCATACTGCTAAGGACAGGTGCATCATCGGGCACCCCCACAATATCAGGTTGGCAAGGGACATCATCCTCTGTGTTGCTAGGGGACGTAGTGTTTCCATAGGCAATGGGCTGGCTGTTTTCTGAAGAAACAGCAGATGTGGTGTTTTCCTCTGGGCTGTTCCAGGTAATAGAGTTGAAAAAGGCGGTCACAATTCCACATCGTTGTCTAAAATCATGTCAGTTGGGAGGCCATCCATAACGGCAACATCTCGCAACTTCTGGCCATCTCCCCAGTCTAGATACACCCTTGCGACAGGCACTTCCCTCTCCAGACCATCTGCCACAGTGACTTTGGCAGTGCGACCCTGCAATACTGCAGCAGGATCAATAAGATGGGGACTTACAACAGTAATTAAAACCCCTGAGTCTAAGTCCTTCAACCTGCAGGGGTCCTATTTGGACTGGCTGCAGGTTTCTCCACATGTTTTTGGGGGGCATTTTGGACAAAAAAGTGACTCTCTCCGCTGAGTCAACTTGAGGCATGCAACACTACGTTGGGCTGGCAGGGGGGGAAAAAGTCTCTACTGGCTCACAGTTAAGCAAGTCACCCGGGCCGAAGGACTCGGATTATTTGCACGAGTCTGGGGTGCTGGAGCTATGGCACAGTCCATCCTTAAATGACCGGTTTTCCCGCAGTTGTAGCACTTTCCAGCCTGGGCTCCGATGGTCTCTGACAACTCCCAGGGACAGGGCGGGGCAGTGGCTGACAACCGGTACCCGAAAGGTTAGATGCTTGCTTTTGGGGGTAAGAAGAGGAGTGTCCCCCTGATTGCATAGTTCTTTGGTGTTGACTGTTAACCAGGCACTTCTGCCAGTGTGGCCTCACTGCCACATACTGATCCGCCAGCTGTGCGGCAGCTTCCATTGTGCCTGGCTTCCTGTCCAGCACCCATTCTGTCACGGTGTGTATCGGTGGTGAAATTGTTCTCTCTGTACCTCCTCCACAGTGTGGGCACGTGCTCTTCGCACCCACTTTCTTGCAGACTCCCGCAGCAGGTTGGCAAACTCCTCATGGGTGGCTTGAAGGATCTTTGTAAGGTTCCAGAACTTCAGACGATAGGTCTCTGGGGTAATAGTGTACCATTTAAGGAGTGCCCTTTTCACTATATCATAGTCCGCACAGTCCTCTGTGGGCACCCCACGGTAGGCCTCCACTGCACGTCCTTGCAGTGTGGGCACCAGATGCTTAACCAATTCCTCTCTGAGTAAAGCATGTAGCAAGCAGGTCCTTTCAATTACCTGCAGGTGCTCATCAATATTCCCAACACAGTCCTCAAATTTAGGGCAAGGTAGAGATGACAGTCCTGATCCCCTAGGGGGCGCATCCCCTCTGGGCTGCATAGCTGGTGCTCTTCCCTCTTAGCTCCATGCCTCGTTGACATGTGCCTGCTCAGCTGCAGACCCGTTGTCCCCTAAGGCTGCCAGCTGGATCTTTAGCCCGGCTGCCCTGCGCTCTTCATAGGACAGAGGGGATGGTTGTGCGGGTGCATTCTGCTAGGTAGAGGTTGCTGCAGGCCGTTGAGTAGGGATCTCTGCTGTCTGGGCATTTGGGGTACTTAGCTCCCTGTCGTCAACTGGGCCGCTGCCTTGGCCACTGCCACCATCAGTTTCCTCCACCTGGGTATCATGTTGTCAATGCCAAACCCTCAGCGCCTCTCTCATCTCCGCCCTGTTTGGCGAATGGCTGATGACAATGCCCTCGGCACTGCACAGAGTCTCGCGGTCCTTCCTGGACACATTGGTGTAATCAGACAACCTGCGCGTTTTCCTGGTTGCAGTTTTTCCTCTCCTGAATAACTTGGTTCTCCTGATTGGTTCACGAAAAGCTGCCTGGTGTTATCCCACCAGTTATATCTGTGACAGGATGGGCCTACGCCACCCTGTCTGTTGTTGCTGGGAACTGGCTGGGCTTACTTTGCCATGGTCCCCTTTTGTTTTTCCGAATACGGCCATTTTGTCGCAGTAGGGGAAGCCTTCTGTCACCACTGGACTCCTTTTATGGTATCCAGAACCATGTTCCTTCTGGGTAACTGTCGCTGCTAGTGTACTCCCGTGCTGATACACTTGGGCTGGTACCGCTGACCGCTTACTATGGATCAGGGTGCTGTAGATGGATCCCCCCCCTGGCCTATCACACTGGCCACAGTTGCTGGGTAGCGGGCAGAGCGGTGGTACTAGGAGGTGGGTCCAAACTTCAGAACTGCCGGAGTACGGATTAGATTTAGGGTCTTATCTGTAGGTCACAGGATTACAGCAATATTGAAGAAGTTGTCAAGCAGGGTCTTGAAGCAGAGAGTCATGTTTATTAAGCTCAAGTGTCCAGACAAGGACAGTTTAACTGATTAAGGGTATCAGTAGTCAGGTCAGATGGAACATCAGAATGATACATTTCAGTGTACAAGGGCTCTATTTTTATACAGTTTGAGACACAGCCTCACAGGCTATTTTTGAACCACATATAATCTCTAGTGATAGAGATAGTCAATTGCAGTTGTAGAAAAGCATGTAACATATATATATATATATATATATATATATATATATAGTCTTGATAAAGGGCTGTGTGGAGCCCGAAACGTTGACCAATTTTTAATGGATTAAATACTTTAATATTCTGGAAAAGTCCTGTGAGTGCCTCCTAATTATACTATTTTTTACATTCATGTTATTGGAGTTCCTGCACCCAGGCTGGAGAAATATCTACAAACGTGAGTGCCTTTCCTGGTATGTGTGTTATATATATATATATATATATATATATATATTTATTTATTTTAATATAGTTTGTCTTGTGTTCATAGATATTTGCTTTTAAGATTTGGCATCTGAGAACCCCGGGGTTATTTCACATATAAAGCTCACATTTATGGATCTGCAGACTGAAGTGGACAGCTTCAACATCTTCTGACTATCGCCGATTCCAAGGGCTGTATCATCAGCGGAGACTGGATATAATCATAAGGTATCTTATCATTGGAACATTCATTCTGTCTAAGGTATTGATACTTATTCAATGCGACCTGCATAGAGAGTTGGATTGACTTTTATTGACAGTCTTTCGCGGCACACACAGCTGTGCTTACTAGTAGACGTGACCCGACAATAGCTGGATTGTATTTCATTCTGACAGCAAAAGCTGCACACGGAGCTGTGCTTATCTATCGATTGGATTAGCTACATCTTGATGTCTCAGTACTAGAGGAACCTATAATCACCATATGCTAACAGCTTCAAGTTACACACGTAGCTGTGTTTAAATATTTACTGGAATTGGCCATATTGTAATGGCATAGTACTATACTATTGGTTGGAACAAAGTTGAAAATACCTAGGGATTCTGATACACACTTTCCCTACTCCACGGGTTGGAGCACAAATAGACTGTGGCGTTATAATCATCTGTCTGTTCCTTATTTGCCGGATTTTCATGCTATGTTATGTGATCACTGCTGAGCCTAATATATCTACAAGATCCGCTATATTTTATATATATTGTAACAAAACACACCCTTCTCGTGGTACTTTTGTCACCTTCTGTTGCAAGAACACCCAGCAGATATCAGCAACACGAAAACTTCTTGTTTCAAATCAAATATATTTATTGTTTGCATCACAATAAATGGCACTTCTTCTGTCAGGATGACACCAGCAAGCAACCCCTTTTGCTTGCACCTCCTGGTGACCCTAATGCTTACTAGACACAGTACAGCTCATTCCTGACTGGCCAACTAGTTCAGCATCAGTCACATCTAACAAGAGCACAACTCAAGGTTAAATACACAGGTCTCCTCCCACAGGCTTGGGTGACACAGGCGACACTCCCACCTTGTCTTTAAAGGATGTCTCCTCAGGTGCTCTGTAACGCCTATTCAATACAGCCACCATTATCAGCTCTGCTGCTAGCTGTGGAAACAAACAAGTTAAAGCATGTGGGCAAATCACATTTCACATCTACCTTATCACATGTCGCAGACCCGTACACAACTCAACATAAGCACAGTGCTACACTCATGTATGACTTGATTTGCAGCCTTTTATCTGCAGACTGTTAGCTCCATAGCCAATTCCACTGTGAGAGGCCCGTGGCAAGCCACTCCCATTGCCACATATCCCTCCCCCTAGCGTCACCAAGTAAGGTGGCTCGGACCTCGTGAGGAGCGCATCTTTGTGGAAAGGAGCCTCTGTGACCATTTTGTCCAACTGAATTTTTATAGCCTGAGACAAGGAAGGTTCAGTTGTGTCTTTAAATGTCTTCACAATCACACCCACCAGTGCACTCATTGGGACCTTCTCTTCTTGACACCTGAGAACCCTGTTCTGAAACAGCCAATCCTGTCTCTTTCTCCACTCACAACCCCTTATTTTCTTACTAGGACGTCTATGAACGCCTTCTAATTGTGGTTGTACTGTTACAACGAGATAGGCCTTCTGGCATTCCAGACAAGCCCTACAAAACTTTTTTACTGCCACATAGACTCCGGGCCAGTAATACCTGTGTAGAACTTTCTCTCTCATTTTACCTTCCCCTAAGTGTCTGCCACTCTCCTGTGTGTGCAGCTTCTAGCACTAAGGGTACATGGTTTTGTGGGACTACTGTTACGAGCCGCCGCGGCTCGCTTCCTGGGTCTGCTAGCGTCCCGGCCGTCACCTTGACGACCGGGACGTCATTTCCAGTTCCTGGTCGGTCGTTGCCAAGGCAACGGTCCGACGCTTATACTTTAGCGCTGCGTCCCGGCGGTACTAGTGGCCGGGCGCATGCGCGCAATTTAACACAGCCTGTGGGCTGATTAATGTAATTTATATGGGGGCTGTGTGAGACTCAGAGCTAGGCTCTGATTGGTGGCTTGTGGTATTTAGGGCAGTGAGGTCTGCAGCCTCACTGCCGGTTATAGCGTTCGGTCCTCAGTCCTGCTGCCTGCTTGTGCTATCCATTTTGGTTCCTGCTACCTTGGATTTGACTACCCGTGTTTTGACCCCTGCTTGTTATTGGACCTGTGACCCTTCTCTTCTGACCTTGACCTTTTGCCTGGAATTCGGATTATGCTTCTCTGCCTGTGAGTTTGACCCTTCGCTTGCCCTTGGATATTGCATCTGCGCCTGTGACCTTTTGACCTTGGATTCTTCTTATACTACAGTCCACCAATCACTCCACTTCTGGGAACTCCTTTAAGTCAGTATACGTTACTCGACCCTTGGTCGGCCCGCAGCCCAGTCTGTCCCCACCACTAGGGGCTCCAGCGAACACCTGGCCTTCAGAGTAGTTTCCGAGTTTCACTGTACTGACTTGGGAGTTCCTAACAACTACCAACTGTTCTACTTTTCTACCTTTCACAGTAGTCGCATGAAACAGCACATTATTTTTAACAATATACGATGGCACACAGTCTGTCGAATTGACAATCTTTGGTATATTCCCAACATTACTATACAAAATAAAGATACGCTTTAAAGCTACGTCATTTTTCTGTTGACGTGCAAGGTTTGGCACATGCAACAGTTCGGGATAGTCAGACCAGTCTATATCGTCACCAACAGGTAAGGTGGGCACATCTGCGATGTCACCCGCCAACATGGATTCCATTCGTCCAATTTTCTGTGAAAGTTCTGCCGTGACCCCCACAAAAGTATTCCGGCTTGGCGGCTCCCAGTGATTGAGGTTCAGACGTTGCGGTGTTTTTAGCAGATGCTTTAAGACCGGGCTTCCGACCAGTGAATCAATTGCTGGCATGTCCGGCCGGATTTGCTCACCGAGGACCTCTTTATAGATTGGGAAGTCCCGCCCCAGAACAATTGGTTACGGCAGCTTGGGCACTATAGCAGCCACTACCTTCACAGTTTGGCCTTTCGGACTAATGGCCAAAAGAGTTCCTTTTAATCTCCTGACTATGCCATGTGTGCAGCGCACATGCATTTTGGGCAACCACGAGATCTTGGTCCCAGCCAGGACAGAATTGGAAACCAGTGTAATGTCACTCCCAGAGTCCACGACTGCATGTACAATCGTGTTGTTCAAACGCATTGTCACTTTAAATAAAGGTGAACCACCGCTAGTGAAACTCTGGCAACAGCAACGGGAAAAGACAGGCCCAGCTTGGCCAACCGAACAGTGCACTAGGTTTTGGCGACTAGTGCACCTGGTTTTATAGTGACCAAGTTCTCCACACCTGAAGCACTTCCTGTCAGGCACACTTACAGCTTGACCTAAATTAGCAGCAGGGTTCCCCTTTATGCCCTTGACTTTGGGTTTACCCACTTGGACGCTCTCATCCTTGGTGTTCACCAAACTCCACTGAGTGGATGTCAAGGCCACTGCTTGGTCACGTTCTTCAGCATACCTTGAAGACAGTGTTTTTTCTTCTTGGAGTAACTGTTCCAGCTTTTCATGCTGTTCATCAAGTACAAGCTTCTCCAACTTGCACTCCTCAAGCTCTCTTGCTAAGAATACCTCTTGCTGAGCCAAGACAAGCTTCTGTTCTAAAGCAGCAATTTCTCTGTCTTTCTCTGCTACTATTTCATTAAGAGCTTTCTCTGATTCTTCTCTTTCTTCACACACTTTTTGCAATGCATGCAACTCATTTTCCACAGATTCAAAAATCATATTTTTTTGCTCTCTGCTGCCTTAAATTCCACACTTTTATAAGACAGCAGTTTTCCGCAATAAACATTTTGTCTAAAGTATTATACTCTTCCCTGGTCACATGTTCTGACACAGGTAACACTAGGGTTGTACAGAGAGCATGAGATTCTCTCTGATTTTCCATGTTTTCTTGTTGAGAATGTACCTCAGACACACCTGTTTGCACACTTTCCTTCTGAGACATTTTGTGCTTTTTCTTGCCCATCTTAAGGAGTAAAGACAATTTTGTACTAGCAGCTTTCAAATATCAAGCTTCACATATGTCCAGCACTTCCACAGGCAATTAGTAAAACAGGTGCATTAGTCTCCCACACAGGTAAAACAGCAACTTCAATGCATAGGCAAGACAGCAAACGTGTGGACCACACCCAGCGCACAGCTCAGTGAATAAACAAGATATGGCACTACAATGCCCAGCCATTTTATAAAAACTTTTGCTTTCTTTTGCAAAACAAATGCTGAATATTTCACAGTAATATTGCTTCTGTCTCTCCACAGACAAAGAAAAAAAAACTTGTTCGGCAATAGCAATCTCTTCACTGCATTTGACAGCATATACAGTTTAAGGTGTGATAGCAGTATTCAATCATTTACCACTCACCACCTTTTGCGTCTGGAGGTTGGGAGGTTGGGTGGACAGCTGTGCGTTGGCTGTCCTTGGCGATCCCACTTCTGACACCACTTGTAACAAAACACACCCTTCTCATGGTACTTTTGTCACCTTCTGTTGCAAGAACACCCAGCAGATATAAGCAACACGAAAACTTCTTGTTTTAAATCAAATATATTTATTGTTTGCATCACAATAAATGGCACTTCTTCTGTCAAGATGACACCAGCAAGCAACCCCTTTTGCTTGCACCTCCTGGTGACCCTAATGCTTACTAGATACAGTACAGCTCCCTACTGACTGGCCAACTAGTTCAGCATCAGTCACATCTAACAAGAGCACAACTCAAGGTTAAATACACAGGTCTCCTCCCACAGGCTTGGGTGACTGACAGGCGACACTCCCACCTTGTCTTTAAAGGATGTCTCCTCAGGTGCTCTGTAACACCTATTCAATACAGCCACCATTATCAGCTCTGATGCTAGCTGTGGAAACAAACAGGTTAAAGCATATAAGCAAATCACATTTTACATCTACTTTATCACATGTCTCAGATCTGTACACAACTCAACATAAGCACAGTGCTACACTCATGTATGACTTGATTTGCAGCCTTTTATCTGCAGACTGTTAGCTCCATAGCTAATTCCACTGTGAGAGGCCCGTGGCAAGCCACTCCCATTGCCACAATATATACATATATTTTATGTTATTTGCTTTTCTACAACTGCAATTGACTATCTCTATCACTAGAAATTATATGTCATTCATACATTTATCAAGTGCTATGTTAGCCCTTTGGTGTCTATAGCCATATTTACTCCATTATATGTATTTTTATTTGCCGAATAAATAGTTTTAAGTGTTATACTGAGCGCCCACATTCTGTTTGTTTATTCTATATTTTTTATAGGTTGGGAACCTATTGGTGGTGCTGCTGGTATACACATTCAGGTCCTATTCTAGCGCCCAAATTATATATCCCTTTTTGTCTGTTATTTTTAGAACCAGGATGCAATTTTTTTACCCAAATATGGATTTACATGCAATGCAAAGCTAACAATTTTTACACTTATCTGTGATAACCTAAAACCTTGCTGTGATTTCCTGCATCTTATTTTGGACACAGTGGACATCTGACAACAAGTCTAATTACCCCTTCCTTTCCCTTAAGGGGTATTGGACACTCACATCAAAAGGTCTACTTATCATGAGATTAACATGGGTGCTTTCTTCCAACAGATGCAGAATACACGTTTCCTCCAAAGAAAAGAATTCCCCAAGAAAATTTGCAAACCCCAAACAAGTCATTTCCTTACACCAAGATATACAAAAGACTTTCTAAACAAAGGCTTATTGTATCAGATATATACATCAGAAATAATGCATTTCCTCTAGCAAGGTTAAAACAGAAAAACACAAATTTTCTCTCCTGGTCGCAGAAATAAAGATTCCCTATAGCAAATCTATACACAATCTCAAAAATAAGTGCATTTTCAATGATATAAATAAGCACCCTGCGCTATTTCCTTTAAATACATTTATACCATAAGTTACTTATAAGTAATCCAGTCACAGTAAGCATCTTAAATTTGTAAATCCAGAACACTTCTCTTTTAGAAATGTGTCACACCTTTAGTGTGATTTGTGTTTATTACTATTTATTATTTGCTATGTGATTGTATGGTCCTTAGCAGTTTTTTGTTTAGCTATCTGATCTTTGTTATACTCATACATATTTAGTGAAGACCCACAGGGGTTTTTAATATTGAGTTCATAGATTCTATTATATGTGTTTTAATATGATGTAGGCTACAGATTTGATATCCTTCTTTTTCTCCATATTCAGTGATACTATATGTTAGTGATCTTATCATATATATCACAATGCCCTATAGAGATTTCGACATGTCCTATATTCAGAGGCATGTTCTCTATGTTTGGTTCTTAAGTTTCACATACGGTCCTTATATGTTTCAGATAAGACCATATGTCAGGGTTCCCTGAGTATGCTGGCATCCTTATGGTGTCGGCGTGATGAGAAATCCATTGTCATGGCAATATGGTTTTTGGGATCCGTCTCGGGACCACTGGATACAGCTGTGGCAGGAGTTTAGTGGAAACTGGGAGGCCGGATGAATGCCTTGCTCATAGAGCTTGCTCTATTCCCGTATACTGGAATTTAGCAGGAGGAATGCTGGACTGGACTCCGTACTGAAATAATTACCTGGAATCTGGAGCTGATGGACTGTAACCTGGACAAAGAAACAGGGGGCACCTGAACCCACGACCAGAGACTCAGTACCTCCAAGAACTCAGAGACTCAGGCAAATATAGTACCACAACTGGGACTGGGAACAATCAGAACTCAGGCAGAGGATATACAGAGGTGGCAAGTAAGCCTGGAGTTGGCCCTGGACAACTCAGAACCTGGTTTAGACCTGGAAATGTAAGTTGATACCCCAAGACACAGAAATGGCTCCAGAAGGTGGATGACTCGCAACAACAATCTACTACCCCAGATAGCCAGTAGGAGGGACAGGAATAGATTGATGAAAGGAGGCTCCACACAGAAGATAACAGCTGGAATCTGTACACAAGCTGATAGAATGAAGGTGAATTCACACGAGGAATAAATCACCAAAGTATTTCAGCAGGCAGAATGAAGCTGAATTCACACGAACGGTTAATGATTTGCAGTTCATATAACAGCCACAGGATGAAGCTGAATTCACTCAGAGGGTTAATGGTTTGCAGTTCATATAAAAACATACACGATGAAGTTGAACTCACTCAGAGAGTTAATGGTAGAAATCCATAGAACACCTAACAGGGTGAAGCTGAATTCACACAAAGGATGATGGTTGAGATCTGTATACAGCAGACAGGATTGAAGCAGTAACCAGCAGCAACTGTGGGAGTCTGGAACCAGGAAATAGGAAAGTGTTGCACAGGCAATTTGCTGAGTGTAGGAGGAGACTCTTATAGTCTGCAGAGGAAGCCAATTGGTGGATGAGATCAGGGGGTAAATGTATGAACCTCCGGATTCTTCATCTCCGGCGAGTTCAGCGTCTTCAGCGCTTAAATTTAAAGCGGCGATGCCTTGTGAAGGGAAACTTCCCTTTACAAGGCAGCGCCGCTTTAAATTTAAGCGCTGAACTCGCCGGAGATGAAGAATCCAGAGGTTCATACATTTACCCCCAGGTGTTCAGACTCAGCAGGATGTTTAGCAAATGTCTCACCCAAGATGGCAGCCTCCAGTACTGCAGACAGTAGACGCTTGTTACAGGATAGAATGCTGCATTCAACCAGAAAGGAAATGTACGGTGATCAGGGCTGCCAAAAGGAGGGGTACTAATTATCCGGGCCTGGACCTGCCAGGCCGGGGGGCCCGGCCAGGGTCCTCACTGCCCAAATTTTTTTTTCTCAAATCTAATCTTTTTTATTGTTTCTATTTATTTATTTTATTAATTTTTGCAAGGGGGAGAGGGGGGGGCGCGGTGGTGTCTCCGCCCTTTTCATTGGTGGGAGAGCAGGCTATTTTTTTTTTAAAAAAAAAAAGTCTACTTAACAGGAAAAGTAATACTCACATCACATGATTGCGGCGTCGGCGTCTCTCTTCCTTCTTCTCTGCTCCGTTCACACTGAATGTCAGGCGTCACGTCACGCCTGGCATTCAGTGAGGAGTGGCGCAGAGAAGACCAAGACAAAAAGAGAAAAGGAGAGAAGAAAGAAGAATTAAGCCGATATATAGGTAAGTAAAGGAAAAAAGGCAATGGGAGCAAAATGGAAAGGGACAGAGTGAAGAAGAAGGAAAGGGAAGGGGGGAGAAAAAAAAGGCACCCAGTGACTGAAGGAGAGGGATAAAAAAGGCACCCAGTGATTGAAGGAGAGGGGGGGAGGGAGAGGGGAAAAAAACGACCCCCAATGATTGAAGGAGAGGAGGGGGGAGAAAATGGCACAGAGTGATTGAAGGGGGTGGAAGAGAAAATGGCGCTCATTGATTGAAGGAGAGGGAGGGCAGCATGGCACGGTATGAAGGGGAGGGAGGCAGCATGTCACAGTATGATGAAGGGGGGGAAGCATAGTACAGTGTGATAAAGGGGAGGGGGGCAGCATGGAACAGAGTGATGAAGGGGGCCAGGTGAAGGGTGGAAAAGCAGCATGGAGGGAGCAGTGTGATCATAAGGGGGCACAACGTGGTTGTGATGAAGGGGCACGGTAATGTGTGTGTGTGTGTGTGTGTGTGTGTGTGTGTGTGTGTGATGACACAGGGGGCTTGTGACAATGTAGTGTGTGTGAGGTAGGTGGTTTCTAATGGGTGCTATTTTGTTTGTGGGGTGATGGTGGGGCAATTTAATAGTGGGGACTATTAATTTAAGATGTGGTGGTTTGAGGGCTATTGAATGTGGGGGTGAGTTTGGGGAGAATGAGGTCTCTTTATTAAATGTGACTATGACTTATTTAATGGCCATGATGGTTACGGGAAATAGGTATATTTATGAAATGTAAATACTGTTAATTTATTTATTGCTGGATCTGTTTGCAGGGAGAGAAATAGGTTTATTTATTAAATGTGAATACTATTATTTTAATGTATGCTGGAGGAAGGCCTAATTATTACTCGTGGGTGCTATTGAATTAATGTCGGGGCTGGTTTTAATTTTCTAAATGTACCCATTTTGTTTCCAAATAGGGCCCCCAACATTCTAGGATCCAGAGAAGCTGCAACTAAAGAAACCAGCAACCACAGGTGGTGAAAGTGAGAAGTACAGGTAGGAGAGTATGTGAAATGTTGTGACTCTAGTGGGCCAATTCCAATTTTTGGTGAGTGTTCTGCCCAATGTAAGGGACAGGCCAAGAATGTGAGCTGTTTATGTACACACTGCATTCTTTCTATACTACACTATGGTGCTACATGCCCTGAAAGTCAGGAGTGCTGGGACATATGTCACGCTCCGATGAGCGGGCACTTCATTCTTGTGGCAATGGTGTACACAACAATGCAAGTTTTTTTTCTGTAGGAGGGAGGCCTAGCGCTTTTCATCTGCTGACCACGCCCCAACATTGCATATCCACGCCACCAGAAGTATGAATGCTCACACTTTGACAGCGGCACAAAATGTTTTGCCCTGCTAAGCTAAAAGGGGGCCCCATGAAGTTGTTGTATCGGGGCCCTGAATTCCTCTTGGCAGCCCTGACGGTGATATTGTACCACCGAGTGGTGTAAATGGGACTAAGACCCCGATTCGTGACATCCCTCTCCTAACTTTATTTACATCTGAAGAGAGAATTCTGTATGCAACTTTTTAATTTATTTTATCTCATTCTTCGTTGTATTTTTTATATGTGAAATTATTTATATTGGGAGATGTTTTATGCGTACGCTGTTGTATTGTGTGTTCCTGGTTTTCATTTCAATACTAGATTTTGTTCTCATGAAATAGTTTGGGCAACTAAAAAGTTGCAGACTTGTGGATTAAAATAACTATCAATTTACAATTTAGTATTTATCTCTTCTTGGAATTGGAAAAAGATCGGTGAGCCCTAATGATTGGAATATTTAATCCACGTGATCTATCGGACTTTGATCATGATTTTTTGTTCATGTGACTTACTGGATTCGTACTGAATGTTCGGTGGAAGTTTTCACAACTAACCTCGGGGTTTAGCTTCCCAACTGCCATGCAGCGAGGAGAATTATTCTAATTGGCCTGCTGTACTGAGACTGGCTGTCAGTGCTTCTGACATTTAAAGGTTGATTGAAGAGATAAGTATATTGTTCTAAGTGCACTATACATGATCGCTGAGTTCTGTTATTTATAGCTAAGGGTGCCATATGTTACACTCAAGTGCATCTGTCTCTCAAGTCAAGGAAAGGACTGTTATATCTAGCATTTTGCTTCAGTTGTGAACTTTTTGCTATTATTTAGCTGGACGTTGCGCATATACCATTAAGTTAGATAATCAATTGACTAACACCGGGTTTTCACAGAGGACAACATTCAGGACATTTTTTGGACTAAAACAATATTAGTCCTATTATTATTATTTTTATTAGGTTTATATGTGATATTTATTATATGTCAGTTCAATAAATGTAATGTTTATACAATCTAGGCTCTGCCCTCTTTCATCTGGTTGTTCTATGTTTGCTTTTTGGTAGGTTCAGACCCTGCTGTCACGGGCACTAGGAGTCTTGTCCAGGAATTCACCAGATGACTGGGCTTACCAGAGTGGTGAAGTTAACACAACGGTTCTCTGGTAGCAGGGTGACTAGCGGAACATATATCACAGCAAATGGAGAGAGAATGCCAATAAAGAATAGGAAAGTCAGTGACTTGCAGCAATCTTGGTCAATGAGTCAGCGACTAGCTGAAATTGTGGAAAGGCAGATTTGAACACGGAGATCAGGATGGACGTGAGCAGATGTGGGGAGGTAGCAGGGAAGTCAGTGGTCTGCGTACAACAAGTTGTACCACTGCTTATGGTGAGGAGACTTGTCCAGGTGCAGGTAGGTAGCGGGGAAGTCAGTGGTCTGCGTACAGCAAGTTGTACCACTGCTTATGGTGAGAAGACTTGTCTAGGTGCAGGTAGGTAGCGGAGAAGTCAGTGGTCTGCGTACAGCAAGTTGTACCACTGGTTATGGTGAGAAGACTTGCCCAGGTGCAGGTAGGTAGCGGGGAAGTCAGTGGTCTGCGTACAGCAAGTTGTACCACTGCTTAATAGGTGAGGATGTTTACAGGTGTCGAGTGGAGGCATACAAAGGATAATAGGATGCAGACACTGAGAGCACAGAGGAACTTGATCCCAATAGATATGCAGCGTATCCAGCAAAGTCTATAACGGTATGTGTGGCGCTGCTTGCTAGAGACTTGCTCAGCACAGATATGCAGGCCAATAATGGATAGTCAATCACAATTATGCATATAACGACTGAGTAGTCCATGCCTGGATAAAGATTTCTGAATCGAAACGCGTCGGCAGTGAGTGACGTCAGATGCTCCAACGGGGATTCGTATAGTGTGAAGACTCTACTCCTCTGAAAGTCAGCTATCGCAGGGGTTTCGCCCGGGACACTCCATGCTGAGTGATATAACATCACGCTCACTGATTTCCGGAAAGGGACGAGTACAATCGGATGGTATATATCAGGATCAGAAAGGAAGATCTAGATACTTCGTGACATGCCTGATTATCATTTGGTTCTAGTGAGTGTACACCCTTAAGGGGTAAAAAAAGAGTTGTTTTTAGTTCTCCACATGAGGTGTTTGCATTTTATTATTTGATCACAAGGGCATACAAGGAAAAATGATGTCTGTTGTGCTTTTTCTGCTGTAAAAATCATTTGTTCTAGTAAGTGTATACCCTTAAGGGGATTTTAGGAATACTTCTTTTTCACGAGGTGTCTTTATTATTATATCTACACACGGGCCTAAAAGGATAGTACTATTCTTTTAATAATTACATGGCAAAAACAGGTTGCACTATGTTTGTTTTATATTTGTTTTACATATTCCTTTGATGAGTGAATACAGAGAAGCACACTGAATAAAGAGGAGTGGATACACCAAGGATATGAAAATTACCAAAAACTGAAAATATATGGACATTGAATTCCATTTATAACAGTATCTGGATTGTTTATCTATAGCGCCATTTCTGTTCACAATTTTGTTTAGATTCTATGTTGTATAAGCACGTTGAGGGGACTGTGCACTGTGATTTGAAAGGCTGCAATTGGATAAATTGCGCGGAGTATCTGAATATTTTATTGTGCTCAACGTAATACAGCGTTCACCTTTTCTGGATCCATCTTAAGACCGACTCCGGACACAATATATCCCAGGAATGGAATCTGGGATAACTCGAATGAACATTTCTCTAGTTTGCAAAATAAAGAATTTCTTCGGAGTCTGGAAAGGACCTCTGCCACATGTTGATGATGAGTGGGCAGATCCTGGGAAAAAATTAATATGTCGTCCAGATAGATGACGACACAGACATACAGCAAGTCCCGGAAGATCTCATTCACGA
This sequence comes from Mixophyes fleayi, assembly GCF_038048845.1. Classification (NCBI taxonomy): domain Eukaryota; kingdom Metazoa; phylum Chordata; class Amphibia; order Anura; family Limnodynastidae; genus Mixophyes; species Mixophyes fleayi. Next base: position 239,835,043 of record NC_134403.1, read on the forward strand.
AACCCTGGAAGACAGCGGGGGCGTTACACAACCCGAAGGGCATAACTAGATATTCATAATGACCATCCCTGGTGTTAAAAGCTGTCTTCCATTCGTCTCCGGACTTGATCCGGATTAAATTATAGGCACCTCGAAGATCCAACTTGGTAAAGATCCGGGCTCCCTTAATGCGATCGAAAAGCTCGGTAATTAACGGTATAGAATACCGATTTTTGATGGTAATGGCATTAAGTCCACGAAAATCTATACAGGGACGTAATGATCCATCTTTCTTCTTTATGAAAAAGAACCCCGCTCCAGCGGAAGAGGTAGAAGGTCAAATAAATCCTTGCTGGAGGTTCTCCTTAATACACTCAGATGTTGCTTGAGTCTCAGGTAATGAAAGTGGATACACACGGCCCCTAGGAGGACTCTTGCCAGGTTGTAAGTCAATCGGACAATCCCATGCCCGATGAGGAGGAAGGCGTTCTGACTGAACCTTATCGAACACATCCGCAAAGGAAGCATACTGTGGAGGGAGGCCCGGTGGACACAGTGAAATGGAAGACTGCTGTATTTTGAGTGGAACAACTTGAGAGAGACAACGATGACGACATTTGGGGCCCCAGGAAGTGACTTGAGGAGTGTTCCAGTCAATCTGAGGGGAATGAAGTTGGAGCCATGGAAGGCCTAGTACGATGGGACTGGTAGTAACAGGAAGGATCAGTAAAGAATTTTTTTCTTGGTGTAAGGCTCCAATTTGAAGAGTCAGTGGAGACGTACTTTGAGTAATAAGACCCATTAATTATACGTAATCCATCAATAGCAGTAACAGCAATAGGTACCTTTAAAGAAATCACTGGTAGGGACCATTGATTCACTAGGGAACTAGAGATAAAATTTCCAGCAGCTCCAGAATTTATAAGTGCTTGGGACTTAAAGGATTTGGTAGCAAAGGAAATGGTGACATCAAAAGCACAAACTTTCACATTCTTAGAACATGGAGAGGACTCCAGGGACCCTAACCCTACCTCTCCAGAACTGGTTAGGGCCTGGCATTTCCCGACTTCCTACGACATGAGTTCAACATGTGAGTAGAGTCAGTGCAATAGATACAGAGTCTATTTTTCACTCTTCGTTCTCTCTCCTCTGATGTTAGTTTAGAGCGACCTACCTCCATGGGTTCTACTGGAGGTGGAGAATGACGAACTTGGGTTACTGAGCGAAGAGGCGCTTTGCAGGAAATTACTCTCTCGGAATCTCTCTCACAAAATCTCATGTCTACACGATGGCAAAGGGAAATCAAATCATCCAAGGAGGAGGGTAATTCTTGAGAGGTCAGTGCGTCTTTAACTTTATCGGAAAGCCCCTGCCAGAAGGCGGCGATCAGTGCCTCAGTGTTCCACTGAAGTTTAGAGGCAAGTATCCGAAATTGAATGACATACTGAGCTACAGTCTGAGATCCTTGGCGTAGTCGGAGGATACTGGAAGCTGCAGAGATAACACGACCAGGTTCATTAAAAATACTTCGAAACGTAGAAATAAACAAGGAACAATCTTGCAATAAAGGGGAGGCCCATGCGAGAGCCTGTCCGGAAAACAAAGAGATGAGGTAGGCCACTTTGGAACGATGAGTAGAGAAGTTATGAGGTTGAAGTTCAAAATGAACGGAGCATTGGTTAAGAAAGCCCCTACAAGTTTTGGGATCTCCATCATATTTAGAAGGAGTAGGCAGGTGTAGCGTGGAAGCGATGGACACCTGGGATGGCACTGGGGAAGGAGATGGAGATACTGGAAGATCAACGGTAGCTGCTACATTTTGCACAGTGGTTCCTTGGGAGGCTAAAGCCTGACAATATTGCAACAACTGTTGTTGGCGACCATCTTGTTGTTCGATTCGGGTGACCAGATACTGCAGCATCTCTTTAGCTGTTTGTTCCGATCCTGGGTCTGTCATGGCCTGATCTTACTGTCACGGGCACTAGGAGTCTTGCCCAGGAATTCACCAGATGACTGGGCTTACCAGAGTGGTGAAGTTAACACAACGGTCCTCTGGTAGCAGGGTGACTAGGGGAACATATATCACAGCAAATGGAGAGAGAATGCCAATAAAGAATAGGAAAGTCAGTGACTTGCAGCAATCTTGGTCAATGAGTCAGCGACTAGCTGATATTGTGGAAGGGCAGATTTGAACACGAAGATCAGGATGGACGTGAGCAGATGCGGGGAGGTAGCAGGGAAGTCAGTGGTCTGCGTACAGCAAGTTGTACCACCGCTTATGGTGAGGAGACTTGTCCAGCTGCAGGTAGGTAGCGGGGAAGTCGGTGGTCTTCGTACAGCAAGTTGTACCACTGCTTATGGTGAGAAGACTTGTCCAGGTGCAGGTAGGTAGCGGAGAAGTCAGTGGTCTGCGTACAGCAAGTTGTACCACTGGTTATGGTGAGAAGACTTGTCCAGGTGCAGGTAGGTAGCGGGGAAGTCAGTGGTCTGCGTACAGCAAGTTGTACCACTGCTTAATAGGTGAGGATGTGTACAGGTGTCGATGAGTGGAGGCATACAAAGAATAATAGGATGCAGACACTGAGAGCACAGAGGAACTTGATCCCAACAGATATGCAGCGTATCCAGCAAAGTCTATAACGGTATGTGTGGAGCGTAACAATAACAGTCTATAGCGGGTATGGATACCGCTGCTGAGAGGGAAAACTTGTCCTAGCGGATATGCAGAGTAAACGTAGAAACTCAATAACAGATAGGCATACAGCTATTCAGTAGAACAGTCTGTCCACAGGAAGATGCAGGGACTGCAGAGATGCTGAACGGCAGAGACGAGTGTAGGAGCCACAGGTGAGTAGATCCGTTAAACAGAGTCCAGCTGAGGACACAGGCAGGAAACAGGAGACTGTAGCAGGTATGGAAACCAGCGATGAGTAGCACAGGGAATCCACAGGAACTGAAACACTAGTAGTACACAGGAGACAGTAGCGGGTATGGAAACCAGCGATGAGTAGAACAGGAATCAGCAGGAAACTGAAGACACTAGTAGAACACAGGAGACACCTTCAGAGACTCACAGGGAATGAGACTCAAGATCAGGCAATGAGGTAATGAGCACAGGTGCCTTAAATAGGGAGAGTTGCCTGATCAACCAATTAGATTAAAAGCAACAGTCACAAGAGTTCTTGGGTGCTGCGCATGCGCAGTCCATCAGGATGGCGGACGGCCGCGGTTCAAGATAGGTGCCGGCAGGAAGGCTAGGGAGCCACGCACCAGCGTAGAGGCACTCACGGTCTGGTGAGTGACACCTGCTATGTGAGAGCTGCAGCGTAGTTGTATTTAATAAGGGTCCCTATAGTGACTATGCACTGTATTAGTACAATTCTCTTTTAGAGAGCAAAAATCTGTGTTATAACTACTGTAATAAAGTAATGGTAATAATGCGCACCCCACATTGTTCTAAAGAACAACGCAGGGAATTTAATATACCCCTTTGTGTTCTTATTTTAAAAGTCACAAAAGTATTTTGACAAAATTTGTGTCACCACACCTTTTTCAATATTGAAAAGATGTTCTTTAATTATTAAAGGTCTATCGGTGGGGGGCGTGGCCTGGTAGCTAAGTTGGCCAGTCGGGTTTTCTAGAGGCTCCGTCTTATAAGAAATATCTATTCCCTCAATCGGTATTTTGGCTGCTTCTGTCTGACTATGCTTACCACCAACAGTTTCTGCCTCCCCGTCTCAGTCCGAGCTTATTGCCCCTGGGGCTTCATATCTGCCCCCGATCTACCGCTCTACATTTTGGGCGCGAAGGGAGCGTGGCCTGGAGAGAGCGCCTCTCTAGATTTTCTACAGCTCTGCCCGCAGTGAGCACTCCCTGCCAGCGCTGCCCCGGATCACCTGCGCTGTTTAAAGGAGAGGGAGAGAGGAAAGGGAGAATCGAGAGCACAGAGCGAAATAGTGGCTAATCTCCCCTGAGATGCCTCCCACTGTAATATCTCCCCCGCGGCACCTACCTCTGTTCCCGTTCCCGGCGGCCGGCTCAGTGAAGATAGCTCAGTGCCTGCTTCCAAGTTCCAGCTATTAGGACACAGATCTCTGTGGAGAGGGTGAGTGGCAGCGTTCGGCTGCGGTCCTCCACGACCTCCCCTTGACAAACAGCCCACCGTACATTCCACGTTGAGACTGCGGGCTGCGATCTATAACTGCACCTCCTGGAGTCACTCTGTCCCATCTGGGATTTTATAGTGCACTGCTTGCTCAGCCTCCAGATTAGAGAGAAATTCTTGATAACCCCGAGGCTTCATTTCACAAAGAGTGCAGGTAAGCCTCTTAAGTCTAATACCACTCACAAAAAATTGCACCCTTCCACAATAGGCTGAAAGCCAAGGCCTACACTCCTGTGCCATTAAAAGAGGCAGCTTTTCCGTCTCCACTAAAATAAAAAGTTTTTGCATTCATATTATCTCTCAATAAGGAGTTTCTGCATCTATTGAGATGGTGCTGCCATCTTGTGGCTAAATTATACATTATATTCTTCACAAGTCCTATTCGGTACCCTACTGCCATCTAGTGGCCAACTTGTGCAGGTCATAAATTTGGCCACCTGGACTTTTTTCAACACAGTTTGTTGGCCTCTGACGCCATCTAGTGACGGTATACATATTCTACTGCTCACTGATAACTTCAAGTGTTTTACTCCTTATACAAGACAACACAGAACCCCAGTGTTCTCCTTCTCTCCTGCCTACTAACAACCCTCTTAATATGGAGTAATTAAACTCCTCCCTTGAACCTTGGGGATCATACGCTAGCATCGTGTTTCAGGCATATTATTCGGCAGCCTAAGAGTGTCACATAAGTGTCTCATCTGCTTCCTGAGTCATGTCTCACAAACCAAAAAAAGCTGCCCAGCCGCCCATGTTTTCCTGCAAAGACAAGCGAGTTCCTCCACACTTGAAACTCCTTCATCGCCGGCTTCGGACCATGAGGGGTCACAACCCTCAAATGGAATTTGCTCCACACCAGAGCTGTTTAAAATAATTCAATCCACCATACAATCTGAGATGAAAGCGATCATTCAGGACATTAAAGCTGAGGTTCTTGCCCTTGGTAACCACACAGATTCAGTAGAACGTAAAGTAGATGATATCTGCTCCCACCAAGATTCGGTCGACAAACAACTCGCAGAAATGCGCCAATCTATCTCAGATATGCAAGATCACAATGAGGATGTTGAGAATCGGACAAGACGCAACAACGTCCGTCTTAAAAATATTCCGGAGCTCATTGAGGCTGAAGCTTTACCTAAATATTTAGAGGGTCTCCTCCGTCAATGCCTTCCTGACACTCCTTCTTCTGACTTTCTACTGGACCATGCTTATAGAGCCCTGCGTGCCAAACCTCCTGCGGACCAACCGCCCAGGGACGTGGTGATGAGATTTCATTATTACACTGTCAAAGAACACTTTATAGCTGCGATACGCAATACTCCAGCTGTTTCTTATTCAGGACATAACATCCAGATTTTTCAGGATTTAGCTCCTTCAACCTTAAGGAAACGACGCAACCTGATCACCATCACGAAAGCCCTTAGAAATCATCGCATCCGATATAGCTGGGGCTTTCCCTTTTTGCTACAGGTTACTCACAATGGCTCCTCCCATAGGATTAAGACACACGAAGAAAGTCTCTTAATGCCGGAGAAGTTTGGCATCCCAATGACTGCTCCAACCCTGCCTGCAAACAGCTCTTCCCCCCCGCGGAGAGCTCCTTTACCTAATTGGTCTGCAGCCTTACTTGCTTTTGGGTCTCCTCGCCGGGCTTCTGCCCGCCATCAACATGTATTGGTTATGTGTTTTCCCATCTTTTCTCTTCTCTTTCTTTTTCTCTCTTTTTCTCTCTGCTTTCCAGTACAGGTTCTCCGGACCCCCGAATCAGCGCTGATCTTGAACCCGGTTTCACCTCAGAGGACTCGACTTAATAGTACTCGTCTTTGAAACTGTTTTTTATTAATATATGTTTGATGTTTCTTGTCATTTCCAGACAGTGGTTATTTTTCCACTTAATACTTCTTCAGGGTGATGTATTCTGGGACTGACCTATGCACTTCAGCTGGGTCCCTCCCAACTTACACTACTTTGACAAAGTTATGACTCTGTTAGTTAACATACCCTGATATTACTGTTTCCAATAACTCATGTTTGATGTTTCACATAATGTTTTCTCTTTTGTAAAATGTCTGCTCAATGGCCCTTCACAATGGTGTTATTTGGAGATTATATATACATATTGAGTCCTCCCTAATTTACACTATTTTGACAAGGGCATACTAGATAGGTTATTGTTTCCCTATAACTACCATTAGATATGTTCACTATTCTAGAGGCGTTGTTAGTTCTCTTAGATGCTGATGATTTAAAACATGTTACTGTCGTGTTTCCACTTGGTTCTCAGATTTCTCCCTATGTAAACCCTGAACCTTTAAAACACACACACACACCTTATTTTTTTTTCCTGGCCTGACGGGAGACCCTCCCCATTTGTATATAGTCGTTAATCCACTTTTGCGATGTTGCCCGCTTCTCTGGATGTCCCCCCCATATTTTACTTTATTATATCAGATATGCTTCTATGCTAGTTCAAATGATACGCCATTGTCCACGCCATGGAGTTTCGAGATGTAGGTCTTGGACCTCTCCCTGGACATGGCATCACCCGCAAAATGGCCATCCTGATCACGATCCCTTTCCTAAGGTTCACCATACTTTCCCTCCTTCTAACTTAACAACTTTGTTAGCTTGTTCTCGTCCTTGATTGTCACTTGTTCTGCCAGTCACGACCCCCACGAACCCCATGGACACACAGGATGTGTCTTATGCATTGTTTTAAACCGGAGTCTGGGACCCCCATCTCCGGTCCCTTCCCTCCCCCTTCATACTAACATCTCTTCTGCTTCTCCCACTTTACCTAGTTTGCATACTTGCCTCATTAAGTTTTCCTTTTCTACACCCACCATGACTATCAAGATAATATCTTTAAATGTTAACGGTCTCAATGCCCCACAGAAACGCACCATGGCGCTCCAAGAATTAAAACTCTGAAGGCTCACATAGTCCTCCTGCAGGAAACGCATTTTACACACTCGCACCCAAGCCTTACAAATAGAACCTTCCCGCATGCATTTTATTCCACCTCTCCTCGCAAAACTAGCGGTACTGCTATCCTAGTCCATCAGTCAGTTCCATTAACTGTACATTCCACAATAACAGATGACCAAGGCAGATATACAACACTGATTGGCTCTATTACCCAAACGCCCGTAACCATAGCGACTCTCTATGCTCCTAATGTGGGACAGGGATCCTTCTTTTCAGATTTCTTCGCTAAACTTTTTCAGTCAGCTAAGTGACACGTCATTCTGGGTGGGGACTTTAATGTCACGTTGGATGCCAAGCTAGACCGCTCTCCGCCGTCACCCTCCTCTTTGCGGACCTCTAGAGACTCTCGTCATCTTTGCTCCCTAATCAAGCTGTATGATCTCTATGACTCTTGGCGGGTCTTGAACTCTTCTGCTCGCGCATACACACAATTTTCCGTCCCTCACAACGTCCATACACGCATTGACATGATTTTCACAGATAAATCCTCCACTTCTTCCCTGTGCTCTTCGGATATAATCCCAGTTACCTGGTCAGATCACGCGGCGGTTTCTCTTAATGTCGATATCCTTCTCGCAGTCCGCCCTCATCGGTCCTGGCGCATGCATGACACCCTTGTCACCAAACCGGAAAACATACAGAAAGTGTCACAGGCAATCGAGGAGTTCAAGAACTTCAACTCCTCCCCAGATATATCGCACTCTGTTTTATGGGAGGCTTATAAAGCCGCTATCCGAGACCTCTTAATTAGCATGTCATCAGCCCAGAAAAAAGTCCATTTAGCTTGGATTCAAGATTTCGAATCTGAGTTTGTCTCCCTCACCAAGAAGCATCAACGCTACCCAAAACGCAAAACTTATCTCAGAATCCTGGCTGTAAAAGCTCAGTTACAGCAACTTTTGTCTTCTAAAGCGGCCAACACACTGAAATGGCTCCGCCAAAGATTCTACGAGAAAGGAAATAAAGCCGACGCCCTCTTGGCTCGTAGTTTACGTGCCAAATGGACCCGCAACAGAATTATTCATATCCAAGATGCCTCCTCCTGTAAGCAATTTGACCCACAGAAAATAGTTAACCAGTTACAGGAATTTTACTCCAAATTGTACGACCTTCAATCTGACTCACCCCCCCTAGAGACCTCAGACTTCAAATTAAAACATTCTTAAATACTTGTCGTCTACCCGCACTTAGCGAGTCGCAATCTTCCTCACTTAGTCAGGATATATCTGCTGACGAATTGAAACATACGGTTAAATCCTTGAGAAATACCTCTGCCCCGGACCCGGACGGCTTCAAGGCCATATATTACAAAAAGTTGTTCCCTGTCCTCTCACCCATGCTTCTAGATCTTTTCAACTCTATCCTCAAGCGCCAAAAGTTTGACAGCGCCACCACCAGAGCTAATATAGTGGTGATCCCGAAAGAGGGAAAGGATCCTAGTCTGTGTGCAAGTTATCGCCCAATATCATTACTAAACACAGACTTAAAACTCTTCGCTAAGATTTTAGCAAATCGCTTGGCCGATGTGATCCCCTCCTTGGTCCACCCCGACCAGGTGGGGTTCATTCCCAATCGCCAGGCAGCCGATAATACAAGGAAAATCATCAACTTAATCCATGCTTCAAATAAGCTTAAAACTCTGGCTCTGGTGTTGGCTCTTGACGCTGAAAAAGCCTTTGGCCGGGTTTCATGGCCCTTCATGCGCGAGGTTCTCAAAGCATCAAACATTCAAGGTCCCTTTCTCAATGGAATCGCCTCTCTCTATTTCAACCCCTCAGCAACAGTCCTGGCTAATGGATGTGCTTCTGCGGCGTTCTCAATTCGGAATCGCACCAGACAGGGATGCCCCCTCTCTCCCCTCCTCTTTGCCCTAATGATGGAACCTCTGGCCTCCATAATTCGCCTCAACCCCAATATCTCTGGTATATCCACAGGTTTAAGATCGGCTAAACTAGCCTTGTACGCAGACGACGTCCTTCTAACCCTTAGAAACCCTCATGTCTCTGTCCCATCTGTTTTTGCTGAAATTAACGAGTATGGTCTCCTTTCAAATTTTAAAATCAACTCCGATAAGACTGAAACTCTAGCCCTTAATCTCCCTTCGAACACCCAAACTCACTTGCAAGACACCTTCAAATTTCACTGGCAGCCACATCACATTAAATACTTGGGTGTCAATCTCACCAAAACATATGATCGTCTGTTTTCGGCCAACTTCCCCCCACTAGTATCTGCCCTGAAGCATGATCTCAAGTCCTGGTCCCCAAAGTATATTTCTTGGATTGGTAGAGTGGCCTCAGTTAAGATGAATATTCTACCAAGGATTCTTTACCTTTTCCAGACCCTCCCTGTACCAGTCCCATCACTTTTTCTTAAAGATCTTCAGGCAAGCATCTCACAATTTATATGGTCTGGCCAGGGCTGCCAAGAAGAATTCAGGGCCCGGGTACAACAAATTCATGGGGCCCCCCTCATAGTTAAGTAAGCCCCAAAAATTTTTTGCGCCGCCTTACGGCGGCGCAAAAAAAATTAGGTATCTGGTCATATATTCAGGGGCGTGGCTAGCCAAACGGCAGTGCAAAATTTTTGGGAGGTGTGGTCATGCATTTGGGGGCGTGGCAAACGTGCCATTGGGGCGTGGCTAACATAAAAACCACTAGGCTCTCAATTCGCCGGAGCGTCACATATGTTCAAGCACTCCTGACTTTCAGGACATCTACCACCACAGGGTAGTATACAAACAATGCAGTGTGTACACAAACAGTTCAGTCTTGGCCTACACCTTACATTGGACACAACATTCACCAAAAATTGGTATTGTCCCTACTAGAATCACAACATTTCACACACTGTGCTGCTCTCTCCTACCTGTTCTTCTCACTTTCTCCACCTGTGGCTGCTGCTTTCTTTAGTTGTGGCTTGTCCGGATCCAGAAATGTTGAAGGACCTATTTTGAAAAAACAATGGCTACATTTAGAAAATTACAGCCAGCCCCAGCGTTAAATCAATAGCACCCACGATTAATAATTAGGCCTTCCTCCAGCCCCAACATTAAAATAATACTATTCACATTTAATAAATAAACCTATATCCCTTCCTGCAAACAGCCCCAGCAATACCTATTTCCCGCAACCATCACTGCCATTAAATAATTCATAGTCACATTTAATAAATAGACCTCATTCTCCCTAAACTCACCCCAAGATTCAATAGCCCCCAAACCACCCCATCTTAAATTAATAGTCCCTACTATTAAATTGCCTCACCATCACCCTACAAACAAAATAGCGCCCATTAATTAGCTGCCACCTACCTCACACACACTACATTGCAACAAGCCCCCTGTGCCATTACACACACAATACTGTGCCCCTTCATCACAACTACACTGTACCCCCTTATGCTCACACTGCGACCTCCATGCTGCTTTTCCCCCTTCTTTTTTACTTTGTGCCTCTCTCCCACTTTTTTTCCTCCTCTGTTCCTCTCTCCCACTTTTTTTTTTATTCCCCTGTGGCTCTCTCCTTTTTTTCCCTCTTCTGTTCCTCTCTCCCACTTTTTTTCCCCTCCTCTGTTCCTCTTTCCCCAATTTTTTTTTATTCCTCTGTGGCTCTCTCCTTTTTTTCCTCCTCTGTTCCTCTCTCCCACTTTTTTTTTTATTCCCCTGTGGCTCTCTCCTTTTTTTCCCTCCTCTGTTCCTCTCTCCCACTTTTTTTCCCCTCCTCTGTTCCTCTTTCCCCAATTTTTTTTTATTCCTCTGTGACTCTCTCCTTTTTTTCCTCCTCTGTTCCTCTCTCCCACTTTTTTTTTTATTCCCCTGTGGCTCTCTCCTTTTTTTCCCTCCTCTGTTCCTCTCTCCCACTTTTTTTCCCCTCCTCTGTTCCTCTTTCCCCAATTTTTTTTTATTCCTCTGTGGCTCTCTCCTTTTTTTCCTCCTCTGTTTCTCTGTCCCCTTTCTTTATAGTACTGTCCCTCTCTGTTTTCCTCCCCTTGCCTCTCCGTTTCTTTACTTACCTTTTGTCAACTTCTTTCTTTTCTTTTCTGCTCTTCTGTCTCCTCTTCTGTCTTCTTTCTTCCTGCTGGCTGCGGCGCTCCTCACTGACTGACAGGCGTGACTTGATGACGTCACGCCCAGCAGTCAGTGTGAATGGAGGAGAGGAGGGACACGGCGCCGCGCGATCACGTGAGTATTTATTTATTTATTTATTTATTTTAATTTATTCTTCCTCCCAGCTCCCAAGAAACCCAAGACCCCCCCCCGCGGGAAAAAAAAAAAAAAAAATTAAAAAAAAAGCGCAAGACAGAAAAATTAAAAAAAAAAAAAAATTAATTAGCAGCGGGGGCCCGGCCCGGGTAAACTGTACCCGCTCCCCCCCCTCTCGGCGGCCCTGGGTCTGGCCGACGTCCTAGAGTTCACCTCAAAGTTCTCTTTCGTCACGCCAGTAATGGTGGATTGGGGCTACCGTGCCTCCATAAATACTACCTGGCGTCACACCTCACCCAAGTCGTTCTCTCTCATTCTCCCCCCCAAACTAGGCTTTGGGTTGACACAGAGGCTGACCTCCTCCAGATGCTATCCCCCAGTATTTTGTTCTGGCTAGATCCTAAGGACCTTCCCCCTCTGCACACCTTTCCCCCAACAGTTCGTTTCTCTATAGAAATATGGAGATATTACACCCGCACTCTTGTCTAATCCCAAGCAGATGTTCCCTCTGTGGCATAACCCCTCTTTCCCTCCAGAGGTCAATCCTAAATCTTTCTCCCAATGGACAAAACGGCATATTTTGTTTCTTTCCGATATTGTCCCTATGGGTTTTTCCCGACCTTTGCTGATCTCTGTAAGAGTTTCCATCTCTCATCCTCCGTGTTTTATCAATATCTTCAAATTCGTCACATTTTCTCCACCTTAATAGACCCTCGGGCTCCTCACATTCCCTCCCCCCTAGAAACCTTCTGTAAAAACAAAACGTCTTCTAAAGGTTTAATATCTACTTTCTATTCTCTACTATTGAATCATAATTTGCCTGACAAGGAAGCTCATGAGCTCCGCTGGGAGGAGATGGCTGAATCTTTGGATCCTGAGGAATGGACGGAGATTCGCGAGGCAGTCGCCAAATCCTCCATCTGTACACATATAAAAAAAAAAATCCTACAAACTCTTGTTCCATTGTTATTTAGTCCCATCCAGACTGAAAACAATCTATCCGGCAACCTCTGACCTCTGCTGGCACAACTGTGGCCAGCGTGGCTCCCTGTCCCACATCTAGTGGAGCTGCCCAAAAATCATCCCCTTCTGGAAGGTGGTAGCTGACCTTATTTATAAAGTATCTAATCTAAGATCTCCATTTTATCTTTCTTACTTTCTCCTCCCTCGACTACCTCCTGACACCCACAAAATTATGTGGTTACTCCTGGGCCATATCCTGACCGCAACCAGATGCTTAATAGCCAAGAAATGGAAACAATCAGAGAGCCCTTCTGTTTCAAAACTAATTCAAAGTGTTTGGCAAATACATAACCTAGAGCACATGACTAGTGTAGTTAATGATCGCCCTTACAAATTTCTCTCCACGTGGCATAGGTGGCAAGATTACTTCTCTGCTACACATTCCCCTTCTTGAAAAATCAAAAAATAACGATCCTCTAGTAATTGTTTGAGCTGAGTCTTGCTAGGTCCTGCTTCCCGTTCCTTCTTCTTTGTTCTTCCCCCAACTAACATACCCTCCTCCCCTTCCCCCTACAAACTGTCTCCTCTCTGTTTTCCACTTCAATTATTTCCTCTCCCTCTCCCCCTCTCCATTTTCCCTTTATGGTACTCCGGATATCTCATAACCATAACTCTTTTGACTCTCGTTTACCTGCATCTTGAGGACCACTCCGTTTGTGGTGTGTGACTGGATCACTATTAAATAACTTTGGGTAAAAAATGTATTTAAAGCGAATAGCGCAGGGCACTTATTTATGTAATTGCATTTGCACTTATTCTTGTTTAGTGTAAGATAGGAAGTTGTTATTTCTGAGACCAGGAAAGAAATTTGTCTCTATTTAACCTTGCTAAAGGATATGCCTTATTTATGATTCATATAACTGATACAATAGGCCTTTGTGGATGGAGGTCTTGTGTGTATTGGGATGTATTTAGTATGGAAGTGTCTTTGTTTAGGATTTGTAAAGTTGCTTGTGGAAACCTGCAATTAGGACATGTGCAAGGAAGTCTGATAGCAGAAAGTGCTAACGAAGTTTTGTGATGAAGTGTCATGCCTGCTCTGGCCAAAGACACCATCAGGGGGTCGTTATTGTGTGGCCTTTGCCAGAATAAATTTCATAGATAAGTGTAAATTTTGTTAGCCTTGAAATGTATGTAAATTCATGGTTGTGTCAATAGAGTATATCCTGTTTCTAAAAACAGACTATTTCTGAACTGTATAAAAGATGAGCTGTGTGAGCATATAGTTGTTGTCACTCACCGGACTGTGAGTGCCATTTCTCCTGTGTTCAGGAACCGTGGCCGTCCGCCATCCTGAGGGTCTGCGCATGTGCAGCCCTTATCAAACCTTCAGTACCTGTTGCTTTTGATTGATCAGGCAATCCTGCCTATTTAAACCACCTGTGATCATTACCCCGTTGCCTGATCTTGGAGTCTCATTCCCCATGAGCCTCTGAAGGTGTTCCTGTGTTCCTCGTGTATTCAGCTCCTGCTGATTCCTGTTTACTGCTATTGTGGTTTCCAGACCACTTCAACTCTCCTGTGTTCATCGTGCCTGCACTCTGCTGATTCCTGTTTACTGCTATTGTGGTTTCCAGACCACTTCAACTCTCCTGTGTTCATCGTGCCTGCACTCAGCTGATTCCTATCTGCTATTACTACCAGACTCCTGTTCGTTTCAACTCTCCTGTGTTCATCGTGCCTGCACTCAGCTGATTCCTATCCGCTGCCTCCATTACTACTACCGAGTTCCTGATCGTCTCAACGCTCCTGTGTTTATCGTGTCAGCTCTCTGCTGCCTCCGTTACTTCTACAATGTTCCAGACCGCCTCTACTCTCCCGTGTTCAGCGTGCCTTCTCTCCGCTGCCTCCACCACTACTACTGGATACCAGACAGCCTCAACTCTCCCGTGTTCTTCATGTTTCCAGTTCCACTTACTACTGCTTCCTGAGTATTGCTTCGCTGATTCTGGATTACCTGCCGTGCACTGCACCAACCTGATTACCGCTTCCACCCTCCAGTGGTCTCTCCTCCTGCCGGCCTTCAGTCGTTCAGGTATCCCTGCACGTCTCTCTGACAGCCTGCTCTCCTGAACCGCGGTATGCATACTTTCCATTGACTTTGCTTTTGTATTGCATATCCATCTGGACTGAGTTGTGTTCTCCTCCGGAGCCTCCTATCCACTGAAGCTATTGTTACCATTGACTTTGTTTCCTATTGCCTGGATAGCTATTGTGACTTTGTATACTTCAAGCAGTGCTTGTCAGTTATCGTTGTATTGTGGATATCATCGTGGGATCCAGTTCTGTGTGCCCCGTGTATACTCTGCTTTACATTCATCTCCTCGTGCCCCTCCTCACTTATATATAGCAGTGGTACAACTTGCTGACGCAGACCACTGACTCCTGTTCCCTGTGACACCAGTTTCAAGTATCCTCTCACATAAGCAGTGGTACAACTTGCTATACGCAGACCACTGACTTCCCCGTTACCTACCTGCACCTGGATTCCATTCCTTCACTATAGACAGCGGTACAACTTGCTATACGCAGACCGCTGACTCTCACTACCTCCTCGCTACTCCTGGACATTCCTCCTCACTATAGCAGTGGTACAACTTGCTATACGCAGACCACTGACTTTCCTCACGTTTCCTTGTCCATCTGGTTCCTCGTGTACATTCATCTACTCATTACCAGTTGCTGCTAGTCATAGACTTTCCTCGAGCATTCTCTCACCATCTGCTGTTTCTCCTGTTCCGTTGTCACTCTGCTACCAGAGAACCATAGTACCAACTATATTACTCTGGTAAGTCCATCATCTGGTGATATCCTGGGCAAAGACTCCTAGTGCCCGTGACAGTAAGATCCATTATTACAGGACAGTGCCAAATTTATTTCTACGTTTCGAAGTGTATTTTATGAACCTGGTCGTGTTATTTCCGCTGCATCCAGCATCCTCCATCTACGTCAGGGTTCTCGTACAGTAGGCCAGTACGTCATTCAATTTCGGATATTAGCCTCTGAACTTCAGTGGAACACTGAAGCGTTAATTGCCGCCTTCTGGCAGGGGCTTTCTGATAAAATTAAAGATGCACTGACTACTCAAGAATTACCTACTTCTCTAGAAGATTTGATTTCTCTTTGCCATCGTGTAGACATGAGATTTCGTGAAAGAGAGTCTGAAAAAACAACTTCATATAAAGCACCTCTTCGCTCAAGCCCTCAAGTTCGCCCAGTTTCATCTCCGGTGATACCCATGGAGATAGGTCGCTCCAAATTAACTTCAGAGGAGAGGGACCGAAGAGTAAAAAATAGACTTTGTATCTATTGTGCTGATTCTACTCATATGCTCAATTCATGCCCTAAAAAATCGGGAAATGCCAGGCCCTAACCAGTTCTGGAGAGGTGAAGTTAGGGTCCCTGAAGTCCTCTCCATGTTCTACGAAATTAAAAGTTTGCGCTTTTGATGTTACAGTTTCCTTTGCTACCAAATCCTTTAAGTCCCAAGCACTTATTGACTCTGGAGCTGCAGGAAATTTTATTTCTAAATCCCTCGTGAATCAATGGTCCCTACCAGTGATTACTTTGAAAATACCTATTACTGTGACTGCTATCGATGGATCACGCATTATTAATGGTCTCATCACCCAGAGTACGTCTCCAGTAACCCTTCAAATTGGTGTATTACACCAGGAAGAAATTTCATTTTTAATTCTTCCTGTTACTACCAGTCCTATTGTATTAGGCCTTCCATGGCTTCAACGTCACTCTCCTCAGATTGACTGGCACACTCCTCAAGTTACGTCTTGGGGGCCTGAATGTCATCATCGCTGCCTCTCTCAAGTCGTTCCTCTCAAAATAGAGCAAT
Source organism: Mixophyes fleayi (assembly GCF_038048845.1). Classification (NCBI taxonomy): domain Eukaryota; kingdom Metazoa; phylum Chordata; class Amphibia; order Anura; family Limnodynastidae; genus Mixophyes; species Mixophyes fleayi. The sequence goes on from NC_134403.1 coordinate 239,851,255, forward strand.
CCTCCATTTCACCTTGTTCACCGGGACTTCCTCCTCAGTATGCTTCTTTTTCCGATGTATTTGATAAAACTCAGTCTGTCAGCTATTGTGACTTTGTATACTTCAAGCAGTGCTTGTCAGTTATCGTTGTATTGTGGATATCATCGTGGGATCCAGTTCTGTGTGCCCCGTGTATACTCTGCTTTACATTCATCTCCTCGTGCCCCTCCTCACTTATATATAGCAGTGGTACAACTTGCTGACGCAGACCACTGACTCCTGTTCCCTGTGACACCAGTTTCAAGTATCCTCTCACATAAGCAGTGGTACAACTTGCTGTACGCAGACCACTGACTTCCCCGTTACCTACCTGCATCTGGATTCCATTCCTTCACTATAGACAGCGGTACAACTTGCTATACGCAGACCGCTGACTCTCACTACCTCCTCGCTACTCCTGGACATTCCTCCTCACTATAGCAGTGGTACAACTTGCTATACGCAGACCACTGACTTTCCTCACGTTTCCTTGTCCATCTGGTTCCTCGTGTACATTCATCTACTCATTACCAGTTGCTGCTAGTCATAGACTTTCCTCGAGCATTCTCTCACCATCTGCTGTTTCTCCTGTTCCATTGTCACCCTGCTACCAGAGAACCATAGTACCAACTATATTACTCTGGTAAGTCCATCATCTGGTGATATCCTGGGCAAAGACTCCTAGTGCCCGTGACAGTTGTTCTTCTGAATTGTCATCTGACCTGATCATACTGGGACCTTCCACCAGTGTGTGTGAGCAATAAACATCTTGCTTTAAAGACCTGCTTGGAATCATCTTCTATATTGCTGTTTTCCTGTGATCTACAGATTAGACCCTAAAATCTAATCCGTTCTCCGGCTGTCTCTGCGATTTGGACCCAAGCTATTCCAGTGCCAACGCTCTGCGCTACCCAGCAGCCCTGCCCTAGTGTGATAGGCCAGGGGGGATCCATTCACAGCAACCCGGATCCATAGTAAGAGGTCCAGAGTTACCAGCCAGGTACCTCAGCAAGGAGACACGCTAGCAGCGTCAGTGACCCAGAAGGAACATGGTTCTGAGTGCCATAGAAGGAGCTCAGTGGTGGCAGCAGGCCCCTCCCACTGCGGCAGGAGGGGCATATTCGAAATAACGAAAGGGAACGGTGGCAAAGTAAGCCCAGCCGGTTCCCATCAACAACAGACAGGGTGGCATAGGCGGTCCATCCTGTCACATGGTGGTTCTGAGTTCTTTACCTCACCTGTTTTACAAACTCTCAATGTTAATACTGTTATTAATTGTATGATCATAACATAAGCTGTACCGCGTATTTTTGACAAAAATCTGAATAAAAATATATTTAAAAAAAAAAAAAAAAGGTCTATCGGTTTTCCCCATATATTGAAGTACATAAGAGCACTCCAATAAATAAATAAAATAAATAAGTAAATAATAGAACTAGAATTGAAAGTGATATCAGTCTCTATTTTATATTGTGTATTCTTAAGTTATTAATCTCTACACTATATGTACTATGCACTTGTTTTACAATAAGCATTTAGAAAAATCTATTTACTTTTTTCCTTCAGACAAGAATTTTTTTTTACACAATCATGCCTTAAAACTGTAGGAGCCACACTATTCTTCAAATTCAGCACTTTTTTGAAAATTAATTCTATTGGGTTCAATGGTCTTTAGAATGGGATCCTTCAACAGGATCACCATCCCAGACTGACTATTGAAACTTGTTGGAAAATGGAGGGTGACATTTTCACCTGCTATAACTGGCTTACTTTCACTAACCAATTGAAATTGCTGAAGCTTATCCATTTTCTTCAAACAAAAGTTCCCTCATGAAAATTATAAGTAAGGAACTTTACTTGATTTCTCAAAAAGCTGTCATCCATACAAATTTTCCAGATGCATCTACATTGTCTTCTAGGGATACTTTTAGCCCAATGTTTATTGTAACAACTAGAGACTAATAATTATTAGTTTCCACTCTTTTAATGTCGCTCTTATTATGGTAAAACTCTAAATCAATATTTTTTTTAATCAATATTTTATATATCTTACTGATGGTAAAAATAATTTTCTGATTGTGAATTAACTTTCTTACTGATGGTAGAATGAATTTCAGGTTACAATTATTATCATTCAAAAATTCTCAAAATTTTTCCAAATCCAAAAAATCCTCAACGTAATCACACCACAGAGTGAGATTCACGCTAAAAAAAGTTATTGCTCCAACTGCTGTTCAATTCCCTCCAAACCTTAAATAAAATAACATAACTAGGTGTGAATCTAATCACCACGGCTTTCCTACAAATTTTGAGTAAAACAAAATCAATGCTCTCCAATATAAAATCTATTTCTGTTTTTCAAGATTCCCATATTTTCTCAAAAAAGAATCAGGATGTCGCAAGTCCTTGGAAGTGCAAAGTGAAGAAATATTTACCAACCCCTCCCCCCCAGACAACACAATTTAACTGTTGTGTAACTCTAAGGTTTTTAATTGTTCAGTTGAATATTTTAAGTAAGAAGGTACATTTGACACAAATTTGTGTTTATACAGGAAACATAACATACAAATTAGTGGTAAGAGACTGAGGTAATTGGCCTCCATGAATAATTTAATTGAATCAGTTTACAATTTCTGTAAAAAGTGAAAATAGGTAATCCTAGTTTTTTTCATATTTAAAAACTAAAATTACTTCTTATTCAAAACGACTAATCTGTTATGTGGAACTGTATCAAATACATGCAGATCCAGAAGTGTCCAGTTGTAGCTTATATATTCCCTCTCACATTGGATTTCAATAAGAGAAGAATAAGATGAAATACAAAAAGAGATTTTATTTTATGTCAAAGTGAAAAATAATGAGTCTCTGGGCCTGAATCATTAAGGAGAGCAAAGCATAAGGAGTAACTTTGCACTTGGGCAAAACCATGTTGCATTGGAGGGGTAGGTAAATTTGAAATGTGATGGCAGGTTTATAGTTTGCGAATGGCATTTCCTAGATCAACTTTAAATTTCAGTGTAAAAATAAAGCTATCAAGTATTTGTGTGCTAGATGAAAAAACAGCCAGTATTTAACTTATGTGCAAAATAATAAACTAATTTCTACCTCGAGTGTCATGTGATGCGGCCGCCTGCCCGCCGCTGGTAATATTCAGTTTAAGCGGACGGCACCGCTTGCATCCACCTCGGCCGGCACAAACAGCGGTTAGACTGAGCGGCCCGGGGATGCGGCAGATGCCCCACTGCCCTCCCGGCCCAGCCCGCCCCTGCAGCTTGAGATATGGCATTATCAACATATGCCGAGAGTCTAGAAATTGTGCAGTTCACCATAGTTTAACATTTAGCACTTCCAAAGTAGTTTAGTTTCAATATCAGATATATTAATTGCAAAAGTTTTGTTACCTGTTTTGGACCCTGTATGAGTTAATTTATAGAGCTGAGATACTCACCATTCACAAATAAAGCTCTACTGTAGTGATATATTAAAGCTGCTTTATCACCTACCTAAGAGATATTACTAAGGTGTCCTTCCACGTAGCTGGAGCCCTGGGGCTCCCACATGCAGCTGTTCAATTAAACATTAAATGGTAGTAAAGGGGGAGGAATCTTTTGTTTGTGGCTTGTGATTAGTCCATTTGCTCGACCATCCTCCTGATTTTCAGCTTGGGCTGTATCATAGTTGTCTACTCTCCTAGAATGTCCAAGAGACATCCCCGGATTCCCGGGAGAGAACGAAAACCTCCCGCATTGTGCCCTCTTCGTTGGTGAAGTGAGGGGGACAGGGCTAAATGCATCATCCTGGCCCCACCCCCTGATGTGAAAGGCCGATATTGATAAAGTTTGACAGTGGTAGGCTTAACGATACAACCTGTATGGCCACGTCCCCATCACGGAGCTCATACTGGCAAGTATGGTCTGCATGAGAAACAGAAGAGCCCTGGAAGAAATGGCTGCCATCAGGGTTCTGGCTAGGAGGTGGGGCACCTTAGTAACATCTTTTGCTAGATGGTAGTTCAGCTTTAAGTAACCTTTCATAGGAAAAAAAACAACTTGTGTTGAGAATATGGTAAAAATTTGTGAAACATTATATACAAATAAGATTAAATACTTCAACTCAGACTTCTAGGTGAAAATATTTTCAACCTATATAAAATTGCAAGTTAAATGTAGTCACGAATAGGTGGGTTTGACCATCGTAGAGGTAATTTATGAAGTGGATAAAAGCCAAGGTGTGCAGTACAGTATTCTGTTTGGTAGTTCTGTAAGCAGAGGCGGCCAAGAAGGGCCCAGGCCTGCACTGGAAGCAGCATTTCATTTTTTTTTACATTTTATGTCCGTTAAAAAAGGTGGATGGGGGGGTTAGGGGAGGGAGCTGACAGCGGCTCCCAGTTGCCAGACAGGACACAGCCTGCAGAGTAATTTGAGGAACAATCGCTAGATAAAGAGCTTCCCTATTCACTTTACAGGAGGTTCCCACCCTGATCGATGTCAGCAATACCAGGACAGTATAGGTAAGTACAGTGGTAAGTAAGTTATGTGTCAGGGGTGGAGGGATGTCATAATGTGGCTGGGGGGGGATGTCATAATGTGGCTGGAAAGGAGTGATGTAATAATGTGGCTGGAGAGGACGTGACATAATGTGGCTGGGGGTGGTGTCGTGATGTGGCTGGGGGTGATGTGATGTGGCAGGAGGGGTGTCGTGATGTGTCTCTGGAAGGCGTTTAATGTGGCTGGAGAGGGTGTAATGAGGCTGGGGGGGTGCGTGATGTGGTTGAGGGATTGTCATGATGTGGCTTGGGGGTGGTGTCGTGATGTGGATGGATGGGTTTTGTGGTGTGGCTGGATGGGTGTCATGATGTGGCTGGATGGGTGCCGTGATATGGCTTGGGGAGTGCCATGATGTGGCTGGGGGAGATGTGATGTGATGTGTCTGTCTTGATGTGACAGAGGAGCGTGTTGTGTGTCTGGATAAGGCATGACAAATGTAATGTAATGTGTCTGGGCAGGGCGTGATAAATGTAATGTAAAGTTTCTGGGAAAGGGATGTCGTAATGTGTCTAGCAGGGGGGTGTAGTGATCTGGGTGGGCAGGGTGTTGTGATCTGGCTGGAAGGAGTGTCGTGATTTGGCTGGTTGGGGTGTTGTGATGTGGCTGGTTAGGGCATGATGTGGCTGTGAAGAGCATAATAAATTAAATGTAATGTTTATTATAACTATAACTATATATATTATACTATATATATTAAATACTGTGTGATCTGTGTTATGGGGGGTGTTGTGATGTGGCTGGTGAGGGCATGACATGGCTGGGAGATGGCATGATGTGGCTGTGGAGAGCATAATAAATTAAATGTAATGTTTATTATAACGTATATATTATATACTGTGTTCACTTAGTGCTCAGTTTTCCATATTTCATTTTCATTTCCAAACAAGTCCCAACATTCTACAGTCATGGCCAAAAGTTTTGAGAATGGCACAAGTATTAATTTTTACAAAGTTTGCTGCTTCAGTGTTTTGAGACCTTTTTGTCAGATGTTGCTATGGTATATGGTATACTGAAGTAAAATTACAAGCATTTCATAAGTACCAAAGGCTTTTATTGACAATTAAATTAAGTTTATGCAAAGAGTCAATATTTGCATTGTTGACCCATCTTTCTGAAGACCTCTGCAATTCGCCCTGGCATGCTGTCAATCAACTTCTGAGCCACATACTGACTGATGGCTATTGACTTACCTAATAAATGCTTGGAGTTTGGCAAAATGTGTGGGTCTTTGTTTGTCCACCTGCCTCTTGAGGATTGACCACAAGTTCTCAATGGGATTAAGGTCTGGGGAGTTTCCTGGCAATGGACCCAAAATTTTAATGTTTTGATCCCTGAGCCACTTAGTTATCACTTTTGCCTCATGGCAAGGTGCTCCATCATGCTGAAAAAGGCATTGTTCCTCACCAAACTGTTCTTGGATGGTTGGGAGAAGTTGCTCTTAGAGGATGTTTTGGTACCGTTCTTTATTCATGGCTGTGTTCTTAGGCAAAATTTTGAGTGAGACCACTTCCTTGGCTGTGAAACAACCCCACACATGAATGATCTTAGGATACTTTACTGTTGGCATGACACAGGACTGATGGTAGCGCTCACCTTTCCTTCTCTGAACAAGCATTTTTCCTGATGCCCCAAACAATGTGAAAGGGGATTCATAACAGAAAATGACTTTACCCGATTTCTCAGCAGTCCAATCCTTGTACCTTTTGCAAAATATCAGTCTGTCCCTGATGTTTTTCCTGGAGAGAAGTGGCTTCTTTGCTGGCCTTCTTGACAGCAGGCCATCCTCCAAAAGTCTTCACCTCACTGTGCGTGCAGATGCACTCACACCTGCCTGCTGCCATTCCTGAGCAAGCTCTGCACTGGTGGTGCCCTGATCCCACAGCTGAGTCAACTTTAGGAGACGGTCCTTTGCTGGACATTCTTGGGCACCCTGAAGCCTTCTTCACAACTATTGAACTTCTCTCCTTGAAGTTCCTGATGATCCGATAAATGGTTGATGTAGGTGCAGTCTTAATGGCAGCAATATCCTTGCTTGTGAAGCAAAGCAATGATAAATGCACATGTTTCCTTGTAGTTAACCATGATTAACAGAGAAAGAATAATGATTTCAATCACCACCCTCCTTTTAATGCTTCCAGTCTGTTATTCTAACTCAATCAGCATGACAGAGTGATCTTCAGCCTTGTCCTCATCAACACTTCCACCTGTGTTAACGAGAGAATCACTGACCTAATGTCAGCTGTTGTTTTTGGGATAAAGTTCATTGTCATAGGAAAGAGGGACTTTGAAATTAATTGCAATTAATCTGATCTCTCTTCATAACTGTCACTCACCGGACTGTGAGTGCCATTTCTCCTGTGTTCAGGAACCGTGGCCGTCTGCCATCCTGAGGGTCTGCGCATATGCAGCTCTTATGAAACCTTCAGTACCTGTTGCTTTTAATTAATTGGATGATCAGGCAACCCTCCCTATTTAAACCACCTGTGATCATTACCTAGTTGCCTGATCCTGGAGTCTCATTCCCCATGAGCCTCTGAAGGTGTTCCTGTGTTTCCTCGTGTATTCAGCTCCAGCTGATTCCTGTCTACTACGATTGTGGTTTCCTGACCACTTCAACTCTTCTGTGTTCATCGTGTCTGCACTCCACTGATTCCTATCTGCTACTGCTGCCGGATTCCAGACCGTCTCTACTCTCCTGTGTTCAGCGTGTCTCCCCTCCGCTGCCTTCGCTACTACTGCCGGATTCCAGACCGCCTCTATTCTCCTGTGTTCAGCGTTTCTCCCCTCCGCTGCCTCCGCTACTACTGCCGGATACCAGACAGCCTCAACTCTCCCGTGTTCATCATGTTTCCAGTTTTACTTACTACTGCTTCCTGAGTATTGCTCCTTTGATTACCGGTTACCTTTCGTGGGCTGCACCAACCTGATTACCGCTTCCATTCTCCAGTGGTCTCTCCTCCTGCCGGCGTTCAGCCGTTCAGGTATCCCTGCACTTCTCCTTGACAGCCTGCTCTCCTGAACCGCGGTATGCATACTTTCCATTGACTTTGCTATTGTATTGCATATCCGTCTGGACTGTGTTGTGTTCATCTCCGGAGTCTTCCATCTACTGAAGCTATTGTTACTATTGACTTTGTTTCCTATTACCTGGATCTCTATAGTGACTTTGTATACTTCAAGCAGCGCTTGTCAGTTATTATCGTATTGTGGTTATCATCGTGGGATCTAGTTCCGTGTGCCCCCCGTGTATCCTCTGTATTCCATTCATCTCCTCGTGCCCCTCCTCACATATATATAGCAGTGGTACAACTTGCTGAACGCAGACCACTGACTCCTGTTTCCCATTGGCACCAGTTTCAAGTATCCTCTCACATAAGCAGTGGTACAACTTGCTATACGCAGACCACTGACTTCCCCGTTACCTACTTGCACCTGGAACCCATTCCTTCACTATAGACAGTGGTACAACTTGCTATACGCAGACCACTGACTTTCACTACCTCCTCTCTACTCCTGGACATTCCTCCTCACTATAGCAGTGGTACAACTTGCTGTACGCAGACCACTGACTCTCCTCACGTTTACTTGTCCATCTGGTTCCTCGTGTTCATACATCTAAGTCATTACCAGTTGATGTTAGTCATAGACTTTCCTTGAGCATTCTCTCACCATCTGCTGATTCTCCTGTTCCGTTGTCAGCCTGCTACCAGAGGACCATAGTACCAGCTATATTACTCTGGTAAGAACATCATCTGGTGATATCCTGGGCAAAGACTCCTAGTGCCCGTGACAATAACATTCTGGAGTATATGCAAATTGCCATCATAAAAACTGAGGCAGCAGACTTTGTGAAAAATAATATTTGTGTAATTCTAAAAAGTTTTGGCCATGTTTTGGCCATGACTGTAGGATCCAGACAAGAATTCAGTACCAGGTTATAAAAAACTGTAAGTGGGGAGAGCAACACAGTTCTAATACATGAATAATATGTCATGTTCAAAGAGACGCAGCCACGTCCCATGGTGTCCCTAACACAATGTGGCCATGCCCTCTTCGGCACACAACCCTTTTCCTGCTCATCAATGGGGGGGGGCAAAATGTTGCTGCACCATGGTTCAAAATTCCTCTTGGTGTCTGTAAGTCTAAATCTTTGCAAGTGCATATAGATTTCCAGTAAAGTGCCTAAGTTTAGGGAACAAGATGGCATCAGTTGTGGTGAAGATTTGGGCAAAGTAAAGATGATCCTTGCAAACCTACGTTCACCAGTGTGCCTTGGTTTGCAAAGCCAAGTTGCAGAGCAAGATTATTGAAGTGATATAAAGAGGCTATGGGTGAACATGGGTCCATGGTTCTTGCCACTAAAAACTTTCTACAAAAGTATTAGAGTTTTACTGTGGTGGAGATCATGTCCTCATCCTCATCTCATATATTTTTAATAGGAAACCAAAGGTTTCCAAATTAAAGCACATTGACAGAGAAGAACATCTCTAGGCACACTTAGCCCAATTTAAAACAAAGCTTTACACACACAAAAGTGCTGTAAAAGGGCCTACCTGGTCTCAACCAGTTCAACTACCAGAAGCACTGCTCTTCCAGCAACTGTCCTGCACATGCATTTACGATCGGTATAGGGGGGAAACTCAGAGGAAAGAGTGTGAAGCGAAGGGAAAGAGGAAGTGTCCAAAGTGATGGGCTGGATTAGGGAAACTGCACCCCACTCCTGTTGCCAACAACTTGATTTTGTTCTAGGACAGGTATTCACAATAGAGAAGTCTCCCACCTGAATAGCTTACTCACTAGGGATGAGAGCCTAACCAAGAGTAAAATGGAATGGGGGACACTCTCCATATGGACAACTTGTCCTCTTAATAGTTGTCTTAAACTCACAGCAATGGCTTCTAAGAAAGGAGTGAGATATAAAAGCACTCCCATAGGACCATCTATTTCTTGTTTAGTATTTACCACCCACTGTAGTGTAAGCTACAACAACAGCAGCGCCCTGATCTAAAATTTACTTGTAACAGTAGGTGTAGTGTACTACTCCATCTACGACAGCCACAATACAATTCAGCCATACAATGAAGAACCAGACAATAAATAGACAGGGAAACACCAAAAGCCTATCTTTAATGTGGGCCTAATTAATCAATCCTATACTGGGGAACACACCAGCTGCCTACTTTTAATGGGGGATTGACAGGAATGAAGGACACAGGAAGTCTATGGGAAGTATTTGACAAAATGTTGGCCAAGGATTTTTGGTGGGAAAATGGGAGCAAAATGGGTGGAATGATGCCTGGAAGTGGCATCTAAGGTAACAGTTATTTAACCCCTATGTGCCCACAGTCTCTCAGCCTGACTTAAGTCTGCCCTTGGGCTCTGAACCACAGGGTTTAATCCTGAACAATTTGTGACCGACTAGACTCTAAGCCTAGATGTAATAGGGTGGGACAAGTTTAATGCCTGGATGAGACCAAACAGAAGGAGTAACCTACTATATAATTAAAGGGCCTAAGCCTTGTGCCCAATTAACTGTGCCCAGACCTAGTGCCTGGAAATGTGCCCACGGGCCTTGTTCCTGAATGTAGGAAAATATAAGTGCAGACTTAGACCTGTGAGAATGGTGCACAGAGGTCTTTTGGCAAACTTTCATCGGCAGCAGGGGGGCACCTGTAATAGCTCTAGTGCCTTCCCCCTGCTGCTTCTTCTGTGGATCGCCTTCAGCAGTCTTCTCCGCTTGAACCTGATATCTTCGGCCTTCTTGATTTGATTGCGCTATCTTCTTTGTTATCTGTGCCGTCTTCCCTTTCTCCTTGATCTCCCTCATGATGGCTAAATATAAGTTGTTGTTAGGAGGTGGGGCGATGACACTGCACGCCAATCCAGGCCTTGAAATTCAAACTGCCTTGTCCAAGGCCATAAGAAGCCATTGAATGCCTGTGTCTAACCCGTTCTTCGCCCAGCAGGTGTTATGGCCACCAGTGCGTCAAAAACTTGTAGAACTAGCAGAAAAGGTCTTCACCTATAGCAGCCTCCTTTACCGTAGAGACTGGTTATGCTCACAGGTACTCGGATGCCCCCAGGACTTACACTCAGTGTAGTACAAGTTTATGTCCACACGGCGACACGCAGGAACAGGAGGTAATACACAGAGTAGGTACCGGCCGGAGATCTGCAGAGTGGCCGAGCACAGGTGGAGATGACAGGTGCTAGCTGGATAGGGGCCACAGGGAAATATTTAGAATCCGGGTACAGGCAGAGGATCAGGGTCACAGGCAAATATTCAGAATCCGGATACAGGCAGAAGATCAGGGTCACAGGCAAATATTCAGAATTGGGGTACAGGCAGAAGATCAGGGTCACAGGCAAATATTTAGAATCCGCGTACAGGCAGAAGATCAGGGTCACAGGCAAATATTCAGAATCCAGGGATAGGCAGAGGTCATACATGAGAGAACAATCTGAGGTTAAACACCAACACAGCAGAGAAGCAGGCAGCAATACTGGAAACAGAACACTATAACTGGCAGTGAGGCCATATACTTTGATGAACAAATCAGAGAGGAGGAGGACAGGTCTGACAATCAACCTCAGGAGGCTGCTAATTAATTACTAGCTTAGAGCTAGCATAGGTCATATCATAAACCAGGAACAAGTATAAATATATAAATGATCAAATAAGAATCATGCAAGAGCTCCGCCTGGAGATGGAGGATGTCTCTACACCCTCCTACTCTGTGCCACAAAGATAACTACATTGTAACTAATGCACGTGCTTGGCTGCTACATCACGCCAGGATGCGGCGTACCGCCGCGGCTCGTGACAGTACCCCCCCTTGAGGAGGGGTCAAGGAACCCCGACATCCAGGCTTAGTAGGAAACTTCTTAAAAAATTCCTTAATGAGTCTCAGCATGGAGACGCTTCTGTGGTATCCAACATCACTCTTCTGGGCCGTAACCCTTCCAATGGACTAAGAACTGGACCTGAACTTGTACTTTCCTTGAGTCCAGAATTTTTTCAACGATGAACTCACAATCTCCATTCACAAGAAGAGGTCGAGGCCTATTTGAAGAAGGCCGATTGAACTTGCTAGGAGAGATATCTTTTTTCAGAAGAGAGCAATGGAATGTGCAGGGTATTTTTAAAGAAGGTGGTAGTTTAAGCCTGAACGCCACTGGGTTTATCCTTTTCTCAATTGTAAATGGTCCAATGTATCGGGGCCCTAGTTTCCTGCAGGGTTGCCTCAATTTGATATTCCGTGTGGACAACCAGACTTAATCCCCCACTTTCAATGAACACGGACCACGATGACGATCAGCGAAGATTTTGGATCTGAGGGAGGCTTGACATAGTGCGGAATGCACCTTCTTCCAGATGGACTTCAACCGGGATATAGAAGTAAGACTCCCTGCAGAACTCCAGCGGGTTTGCTTCAACCACTACCCATTCCTTCCAAGCCGTGGACCCATATTAGTATGGACTTTGTTACTGATCTTCCTCCTAGTAAAAAGTGCAATACTATTTGGGTAGTGGTGGATAGATTTTCGAAGATGGCACATTTCGTTCCTTTGACCGGTTTACCTTCTTCATCTACTCTGGCTGATTATTTCATCAAAGAAATCTTCCGTATTCATGGATGTCCTTTCGAGATTGTTTCAGATAGAGGAGTGCAATTCGTTTCCAGATTCTGGCGGGCCCTTTGTAAGACCTTGGGTATCCGATTATCACTCTCATCCTCCTACCATCCTCAATCAAACGGACAAACCGAAAGGGTCAATCAAGATCTTGAGACTTTTATAAGGATGTTCTCTTCAGCCAACCAAGACAACTGGGTAGATTTGCTTCCATGGGCTGAATTCGCTCATAACAACATGTATCATGAATCATCTTCTAAAACTCCATTCTTTGTGGTTTACGGTCACCATCCGTCTTTTCCGGAATTTCCTGCCCTCCCTCCCACCCAAGTTCCTGCTGTAGAGACTGTTTGTCAAACCTTCAAAAATATTTGGTCTCAGGTCAAAACCTGTTTAAAGAAGACATCTGCCAGATATAAATCTTTTGCAGATAAAAAGAGACGGGCTATTCCACCACTTAAAATAGGAGATCGTGTATGGTTATCAACCAAAAATATTCGTTTGAAGGTCCCATCTATGAAGTTCGCTCCTCGTTTTATTGGTCCATATAGGATCATTCAAGTGATAAATCCAGTTTGTTTCAAACTTCTACTACCTAAGAACCTTCGTATTTCCAATGCCTTCCATGTGTATTTGCTCAAACCTCTTATCATCAACCGTTTCTTGGTCCCTCCTTCAGCACCTCGGCCAGTTCAAGCTCATCAAGAGGAGGACTTTGAGATTACTCACATTTTAGATGCAAAAATTTCGCGAGGAGTTCTTCGTTTCCTCGTTCATTGGAAGGGCTTTGGTCCTGAAGAGCGTTCATGGATTAAAGCAGAAGATCTCAACGCTCCAGCTCTTCTTAAGAAGTTTTATTCCAAGTTTCCGGACAAACTCGGTTCCATGTGTTCTGTGCCCACATTTTAAAGGGGGGGTACTGTCACTCACCAGACTGTGAGTGCCATTTCTCCTGTGTTCAGGAACCATGGCCGTCCGCCATCCTGAGGGTCTGCGCATGTGCAGCCCTTATGAAACCTTCAGTACCTGTTGCTTTTAATTAATTGGATGATCAGACAACCCTCCCTATTTAAACCACCTGTGATCATTACCTAGTTGCCTGATCTTGGAGTCTCATTCCCCATGAGCCTCTGAAGGTGTTCCTGTGTTTCCTCGTGTATTCAGCTCCAGCTGATTCCTGTCTACTACGATTGTGGTTTCCAGACCACTTCAACTCTCCTGTGTTCATCGTGTCTGCACTCAGCTGATTCCTATCTGCTACTGCTGCCGGATTCCAGACCGCCTCAACTCTCCTGTGTTCAGCGTGTCTGCTCTCCGCTGCCTCCGTTACTACTGCCGGGTTCCAGACGGTCTCAACTCTCCTGTGTTCATCGTGTCAGCTCTCCACTGATTCCTATCTGCTACTGCTGTGGGATTCCAGACCGTCTCTACTCTCCTGTGTTCAGCGTGTCTTCTCTCCGCTGCCTCCGCTACTACTGCCGGATATCAGACAGCCTCAACTCTCCCGTGTTCATCATGTTTCCAGTTTTACTTACTACTGCTTCCTGAGTATTGCTCCTTTGATTACCGGTTACCTTTCGTGCGCTGCACCAACCTGATTACCGCTTCCATCCTCCAGTGGTCTCCCTCCTGCTGGCGTTCAGCCGTTCAGGTATCCCTGCACTTCTCCTTGACAGCCTGCTCTCCTGAACCTCGGTATGCATACTTTCCATTGACTTTGCTATTGTATTGCATATCCGTCTGGACTGTGTTGTGTTCATCTCCGGAGTCTTCCATCTACTGAAGCTATTGTTACTATTGACTTTGTTTCCTATTACCTGGATCTCTATAGTGACTTTGTATACTTCAAGCAGCGCTTGTCAGTTATTATTGTATTGTGGTTATCATCGTGGGATCAAGTTCCGTGTGCCCCCCGTGTATCCTCTGTATTCCATTCATCTCCTCGTGCCCCTCCTCACATATATATTGCAGTGGTACAACTTGCTGAACGCAGACCACTGACTCCTGTTTCCCAGTGGCACCAGTTTCAAGTATCCTCTCACATAAGCAGTGGTACAATTTGCTGTACGCAGACCACTGACTTCCCCGTTACCTACTTGCACCTGGAACCCATTTCTTCACTATAGACAGTGGTACAACTTGCTATACGCAGACCACTGACTTTCACTACCTCCTCTCTACTCCTGGACATTCCTCCTCACTATAGCAGTGGTACAACTTGCTGTACGCAGACCACTGACTCTCCTCACGTTTACTTGTCAATCTGGTTCCTCGTGTTCATACATCCAAGTCATTACCAGTTGCTGCTAGTCATAGACTTTCCTTGAGCATTCTCTCACCATCTGCTGATTCTCCTGTTCCGTTGTCACCCTGCTACAAGAGGACCATAGTACCAGCTATATTACTCTGGTAAGAACATCATCTGGTGATATCCTGGGCAAAGACTCCTAGTGCCCGTGACATATATATATATATATATATATATATATATATATGCACATATATATATATATATATATATATATATATAAATATATATATATATATATATATATATATATATATATATATATATATTGTGGCAAGAGCCCGCTACTGCTGAAGCACATGCGAACAACTTCTTCTTTTTATGCAGCTTTATTGTCAGGATGGTTTAAAATGTATTTGACACCATATGAATTTCACAGCAGATATGGAGACCTAAACTCTAGCTAAACATAGACAATCTCTCTCAAGACCAGCCAGCTTCCCCAGCGTTGGTCTCCCTGAACAAATGATACAAACAAGCTTTTATACCTGATACTCCTCCCCCCAGCCTTAGCTTGATGGACAGGTGACACACCCGCCTTCTCTTTAAGAGGAAACGCCTATTACTGGCTCTGTTTGCAGAAACAGACACACCCTGTCTGTTTGCTGAGAGGAAGGAGCTTTCCAATCATGTAAGTTGACCAAACTTTAAACTATACATGAGTCTTTACCTGGTTTAACCTCAATCTAGGTGCCTAACTGCGCCAATGTTTTATTCTGCTTGTTTGTTTTCTCTGCACCTTGTCAGATAAATACCTCCCTTTGTTACAATATATATATATATATATATATATATATATATGTACACACATTTATATACATTATATATATATGAAATACAAAAAAGATAGATGGCGCGCCAAACATAGTGCATTAAATGTAAAACATAAGAAGTATATTCCACATATGTATCATTCCCGTACCAGAGATTCAAATAATAACAGCTTGATATAAATGCTGATGAATCCTCTCTAGGTACTGTCTATAATGGATCACTGGACCACAGAATGATGATTCGGGCAGGAAATCCTCATAAATCATGTGACAGTGACTAAAACTCAAACATAACCACAATAGTGTAATGCCGTCATACTTAATCACAGACAAATGTGATAAAAAAGGGGCTTTTAATAGAGGCAACAGACGTCTTACACTGCAGCTCAAGTACAAATTGCTCATACATAAAACAAGTTTAAAAACAGCTTATCTGTCCTGTCCGCGTGTAGTGATGATGATCCAGCAGGGCAAATTCTGGCCAGTAAGCCCACGCTGTATACGAGTCCAAGGACAAACAGCAAGCCACGTCCCCGATGCATTTCGTCTCCTATTTGTAGACTTTCTCAAGGGGTAACCCTTTGGCTTACTGGCCAGAACAGGTCATAGGCTAGTTCAAACAACCCCCTTTAAAGGCTGTGGGTCAACATTCCAGATGATTCTCCCACCCAGAAACCAGTTATACCTAGTCCTATAGCATTTTACAGTTTGATATCACTCTGACTATTTATTCCCTAACATCAATAACTAGAGTATGCAATATGCGATCTCTTCGGCGAATGAACCGAACAGCTGCTGATGAATAGGGGATTAAAATGATATCAGACATGACACATTTCCTATAACCTGAACCTTACATAACACTGAAGTGTACATATAATCATATTATATAAACTAATAATAAACTAAATTTTATCTGCTCATAAATCACTGTGGATTGGAATCAATATAAATATGAAATATAAAAATAACTAAATGTTGTAGTGCAAGTGTGTGCGTGCGTATTTTACTGCGTGATCGCACTATGCCACGTGTAGCGTGGCATACTGAGTGCAATCACACGATAAAACAATATTAACCAATATACTTTCGCTCATCCAATTATACGACTTCGACAATGTGTTGCTGATATCTGCTGGGTGTTCTTGCAACAGAAGGTGACAAAAGTGCCACGAGAAGGGTGCGTTTTGTTACAAGTGGTGTCAGAAATGGGATCACCAAGGACAGCCAACGCACTGCTGTCCACCTAACCTCCAGACGCAAAGGTGGTGAGTGGGCAATGATTGAATACTGCTATCACGCCTTAAACTGTATATGCTGTCAGTTGCAGTGAAGAGATTGCTATTGCTGAGCAAGCAATTTTTTTGTCTTTGGAGAGACAGAAGCAATATTACTGTGAACTATTCAGCATTTGTTTTGCTAAAGAAAGCAAAAGTTTTTTTTTTTATATATAAAATGGCTGGGCATTGTAGTGCCATATCTTGTTTATTCATTGAGATGTGAGTTGGGTGCAGTCCACAAGTCTGCTGTTTTGCCTATGCATTGAAGTTGCTGTTTTACCTGTGTGGGAGACTAATGCACCTGTTTCACTAATTGCCTGTGGAAGTGCTGGACATATTTGAAGCTTGATATTTGAAAGCTGCTAGTACAAAATTGTCTTTACTCCTTAAGATGGGCAAGAAAAAGCACAAAATGTCTCAAAAGGAAAGTGTGCAAACAGGTGTGTCTGAGGTACATTCTCAACAGGAAAACATGGAAAATCAGAGAGGATAATCTCATGTTCTCTGCATAACCCAAGTGTTGCCTGTTTCAGAACATGTGACCAGGAAAGAGTATAATTCTTTAGAGAAAATGTTTATTGAGGAAAACTGCTGTCTTATAAAAGAAGTGTGGAATTTAAAGTGACAGAGAGAGCAAGAAAATATAATTCTTGAATCTGTGGAAAATGAGTTGCATGCATTGCAAAAAGTGTGTGAAGAAAGAGAAAAATCAGAGAAAGTTCTTAATGAAATAGTAGCAGAGAAAGACAGAGAAATTGCTGCTTTAGAACAGAAGCTTGTCTTGGCTCAGCAAGAGGTATTCTTAGCAAGAGAGTTTGCAAGAGAGCTTGAGGAGTGCAAGTTGGAGAAGCGTGTACTTGATGAACAGCATGAAAAGCTGGAACAGTTACTCCAAGAAGAAAAAACTCTGTCTTCTAGGTATGCTGAGGAACGTGACCAAGCAGTGGCCTTGACATCCACTCAAAGGAGTTTGGTGAACACCAAGGATGAGAGCGTCCAAGTGGGTAAACCCAAAGTCAAAGGCCTAAAGGAGAACCCTGCTGCTAATTTAGGTAAAGCTGTAAGTGTGCCTGACAGGAGGTGCTTCAGGTGTGGAGAACTTGGTCACTATAAAGCCAGGTGCACTAGTCGCCAAAACCTAGTGGACTGTTCGGTTGGCCAAGCTGGGCCTGTCTTTTCTCGATGCTGTTGCCAGAGTTTGACTAGCGGTGGTTCACCTTTATTTAAAGTGACAATGCGTTTGAACAACAAGATTATACATGCAGTCATGGACTCTGGGAGTGATATTACGCTTGTTTCCAATTCTGTCCTAGCTGGGGCCAAGATCTCGTGGTTGCCCAAAATGAATGTGCACACATGGCATAGTCAGGAGATTAAAAGGAACTCTTTTGGCTATTAGTCTAAAAGGCCAAACTGTGAAGGTAGTGGCTGCTATAGCGCCCAAGCTGCCGTATCCAATTGTTCTGGGGCGAGACTTCCCACTCTATAAAGAGGTCCTTGGTGAGCAAATCCGGCCGGACATGGCAGCAATTGATTCACTGGTCGGAAGCCCAGTCTTAAAGGATCTCCTAAAAACACTGCATCGTCTAAACCTCAATCACTGGGAGCCGCCGATCCGGAATACTTTTGTGGGGGTCACGGCAGAACTTTCACAGAAAATTGGACAAACGGAATCCGCGTTGGCGGGTAACATCGCAGATGTGCCCACCTTACCTGTTGGTGACAATATAGACTGGTCTGAATATCCTGACCTGTTACCTGTACCAAACCTGACACATCAACAGAAAAATGATGTAGCTTTAAAGCGTATAGTTAATTTGGCTAGTAATGTTGGGAATATAAGAAAGCCTGTCAATTCGACAGACTGTGTGCCATCGTATATTGTTAAAAATAATGTGTTATTACATATGACTACTGTTAAAGAGAGAAAAGTAGAACAGTTGGTAGTCCCACAAAACCATGTGCTCTTAGTGCTAGAAGCTGCACACACGCAGGAGAGTGGCAGACACTTAGGGGAAGGTAAAATGAGAGAGAAAGTTCTACACAGGTATTACTGGCCCGGAGTCTATGTGGCACTAAAAAAGTTTTATAGGGCTTGTCCGGAATGCCAGAAAGCCTATCCCGCTGTAACACTACAGCCACAATCAGAAGGAGCTCATAGACGTCCTATTAAGAAAATAATGGGTTATGAGTAGAGAAAGAGACAGGATTGTCTGTTTTAGAACAGGGTTCTTCTCAGGTGTCAAGAAGAGAAGGTCCCAATGAGTGCACTGGTGGGTGTGATTGTGAGGACAGTTAAAGACACAATAGAACCTTCCTTGTCTCAGGCTATAAAATGTCAGACAAAATGGTCGCAGAGGCTCTCTTCCACATAGATGCGCTCCTCGCGAGGTCCGCGCCACCTTACATGGTGACGCTAGGGGAAGGGATATGTGGCAATGGGAGTGGTTTTCACAGGCCTCTCAGAGTGGAATTGGCTATGAAGCTAACAGTCTGCAGGTTAAAGACTGCAAATCAAGTCATACATGTGTGTTTATGTTAAGTTATGTACAGGTCAGAGACATGTGATGAAGTAAATATAAAATGTGATTTACTTACATGCTTTAACGTGTTTGTATCCACAGCTAGCAGCAGAGCTGATAGGGGTGGCTGTACTGTATAGGTGTTACAGAGCACCTGAGGAGACTTCCTTTAAAGACAAGGTGGGAGTGTCGCCTGTCAGTCATCCAAGCCTGTGGGAGGAGACCTGTGTATTTAACCTGGAGTTGTGCTCTTGTTAGAGGTGACTGACGCTGAACTAGTTGGCCAGTCAGTAGTGAGCTGGTCTGTGTCTACTTAGTGCTTAGGGTCACCAGGAGGTACAAGCAAAAGGTAGTTGCTTGCTTGTACAACACAACAGAAAACAGCACTGATGACTGATAAACATAATCAATATACAACCATCTGTGGGTAATAAATGTATATAAACACTTTATTAAAAATGAACCATAAAATATGCAACACTGGCCAGTGGATAACAACTTAACATATAAAAAAATCAGATCAACCGACTGTGTTAATCATCAATAAGGCTGATGAACCATCGAATCGATCACTCCTAAAGAGAACCAGCTAAATGTCCCACATTGAATAGATACTATTGTCCAATGACCCCGTAGAAGGTCATGAATTGGAGCTTCAAAATAAGTGTGGCCACACTGGTGGTGGAAAGTGTACGTCACCGCGATGATGGTGAACCCCACTTCAATGCTTCTTACACATGTAGTATGGAGGAGAATATGCCATAAATGCCACAATGAGAAAAGCGCCACTCCTGAATGGAAATCAAAGTCGCTAAACTGCTTGAGCAGAAAGCGCAATACAGACCTGGTCCGATACTCAGTCCCGTATTATGGTCTGTATGCGCACGCACCTCATACCCAGAACGAACTCCGGGACCTCCGTGGTAAATATGTAGGTGAAGACGGCAATCCGTGTAAGTAGTGGAATAGCAGCTAACACAATCGTGGCACCAAATGTATAGCGATAATATGGCTCAAAAAAGGCAACCTCCAAGAATCCACTAGGGATATGAGCTGGGTCATGGAATAGTGCTATCCAGCGGCTTAGTGAAAATCCAAATCACCTGACGCGTTTCATCACCTGCCTGGTGATTTCTTCAGAGGAACTTGTTTGTGTCATCCTGACAGAAGAAGTGTTATTTATTGTGATGCCAACAATAAATATATTTGATTATTATATTTATGCTGAAAGGTTCAAGGAAAAATGCTATCTTGTTGAGCTGATACAGGAAGCAAAAAAAGATACCCTGACTAAAGGAAGGGAACAACTGCTACAATACACGGCTAAGATTCCAGCTAAGAGTGATATGTCTTTTATTACTCAGTTTAATAATGGGGAACATAAAATAAGAACCACTCTGAATAAACATTGGGGGATTTTGAAGCGAGACCCCATTTTAGCTAAAATACTTCCAGAGAAACCTACAGTTATTTTTTAAAAAAAGTAGGAGTATAAAAGACATTCTGGCACCCAGTCTGTTAAGAAGTGAGCCTAAAGCTCGCTCAAATTTTCCTATGGACCGTAGAGGTTCAAATAAATGTAACCATTGTAATGTGTGTAGATATATGCATTCCGTGAAGAAGTCTTTTTCCAATTATGACAATAGTCTCAAATTTGAGATTACACATTGGATGAGCTGTTTTACGACATCTGTAATCTATCTTCTTGAATGTACATGCGGGTTGAAATATGTAGGTAAGACCAAACGCTTGTTGAAACTGCGTATACAAGAACACATTAGAAACATCAAAAATAAAATTTCTAGACACTCTGTGTCTAAACACTTCCTTGAAAAGCATAATGCTGATCCTAAATTTTTGAGCTTTAAGGCAATTGAACTGGTCAAACTCGATATTAGAGGTGGTGATCTTCAAAAAAAGTTATCCAAACGTGTAATGTATTGGATTTTCACATTAGGCACAATTGCACCGTTTGGGTTGAATGAATCTTATGAACTTGCCCCTTTTTTAGACTAAATGCATAACTGGATATATATCTTAATCCCTCCCCCTTTTTTGTATATGCTCTATATATTTGTCATAAATTATTGGATTACATGTTTTTGAGCATGTGATCATCTACTGTTTTAATTTTTGGTGTTTGATAAGTTTCTTGTCATTAGACACCAAATTATTTACTATGATATGGGTCTACAGTAGCCTTGATAACAATATTGGGTGTACTATAACGATACATTTTCATGATTAATCTATGCTGTTATATATTTAATTTGATTATCAGGTTATGTCCTCTTGATAGGACTAATACTTCAACATAAAGTCTGGCATGTAATTTATTAGAGGTAATATCTCTTAAATTATGACATTTGTGCAGCATAAATGCATATATGAAGGTATGGTTGTATTTTATTTTATATATTACTTATTTATTTTGTATTATATATATATTACCAATATTTTAATATATATATATATTTTATTCATTGTGTATGTTTATAATCTGTTTTATAATATGGAATTCATGTCCTTTACTATTTTGTAGTCTTTGTCTTTGTTGTCCACTTAGGTGGACAATAAAGTTAGGTTATTTGAAGTGTATTACTTCCGCTCATAGCGTTAATACTGGCCACTTTTTAGTGTCTCTGTTCCATCCATTCCCTTATGTATATTCCCTGGATATAAATAACAGGTCCAGTATGTTTTGGCTCTGGCTAAAATAACTTTTAATAAAGTTTTAAGTTGCGCTATTCGCGCAAGCGCAGACGCGCACTTCCGGTAGAGCTACTTCCGGTTTTCGGCGATTCCAACACACTATTTATAGCAGCAAGGAAGCTGCATACAATGTATATTCCTCCTGAGGAAGTCTCTGATTGAGATG
Source organism: Mixophyes fleayi (assembly GCF_038048845.1). NCBI lineage: Eukaryota > Metazoa > Chordata > Amphibia > Anura > Limnodynastidae > Mixophyes > Mixophyes fleayi. The sequence goes on from NC_134403.1 coordinate 239,873,216, forward strand.
AAACGCGTTGAGGACTATTTGCTGTTTACCTTTGATGTTGCTGTCACTCTCATGTCTGCTGCTGCTCTTTAACTGGAATGTGAGTGTGCTATTTTTGACATGGAGAAAGCCAGTTTGGTTTGTGTCTCTCTAGGCCCCCCTCCACTTGTATAAAATACCAAAAAATTCAGCCGTTATAGACTGTACAATATTAAGAGAAATGGACAAAGGCAGTTTGGGGTCACTCTGTCTATGACACCCTACCCTTAAGGATAAATTGCCCAAACAGCAGCCTTTCAAGATGGTACGTGATATGGAAATGCCACAAGTCCATTTCCTCTTTGGGGGTAGATTGCACCCTACACTTACATAGAAGTTTTAAAAAGATGTTATCGTCATCATCTTCAGCTTCATCCTCACCCTCATCAGTGTGTACGTCATCATCACAGTCTATCAATCCATCGCCACTTGAATCCGCCATTAGAGAACAGTCAGTGCTTGGATGTCTTGGATGGTGAAGGCCTTACTCGTGGAAGATGTAGTTCATTTTTATAAACATCATTTTCTCCACATTTTTGGGAAGTAACCTTCTACGGCGATCACTGACTAAGTTCCCTGCTGTGCTGAACACTCGTTCAGATAACACACTGGAGGGTGGGCAGCTTAGGCATTGCAAAGCAAGTTTGTACATGGGTTTCCAAATGGCCTGTTTTTCTTCCCAGTAAGGAAAGGGACTATCTGACATTTCCATATCAACTACCTCTTGAAAGTAATCCTCCACCTTTGCATGTTTATACTCGTATTGGATGGATCCATCCTCTGAAGCATGTACAGGGTGGAATTCCACCTAGTTACCACCTCTTGCTTAAGTTGGTGGCAGGGCAAGTTAAACTGCTCTTGCAGCTCCTGTAATCTCCTACACTTTGTGGCTGAATGCCTGAAATGGCCTGAAATTTTACGGGCCACCGAAAGCATCTCCTGCACTTCACGGTTATTTCGTAGAAAGCTCTGCACCACCAAGTTGATGGTGTAAGCAAAACAAGGAATATGTTGGAAATCACCCAGCTGTAATGCTCGCACTATATTGTTGGCGTTATCAGAAATGACATACCCTGGGGAGAGTCCGAGTGATATAAGCCATGCATCAATCACATCTCTCAGTTTGCGTAACAAATTGTCAGCCGTATGCCTGTTAATGAAGCCGGTGATACAAAGAGTGGCCTGCCTGTGACAAATGTTACGTAGTGGTGTACATGCTGCTGCTGTTCCTGCTGGTGAAGGTGAATGACCAACCCAATGGGCTGTCACAGTCATATAGTCTTTGGTTTGGCCACTTCCACTTGTCCACATATCTGTGGTTAAGTGGACAGTGGGCAAAATGGCATTTTTCAGCGCAATCTCTACATTTTTACACACTTTTTGGTATAGTTGTGGAATTGCTTTATGGGAGAAATGGTGTCGCGATGGAATTCTGTAACGCGGACACAAAACCTCAATTAACTGTCAAAAACCAGCTTTGTTTATTGTGGAGATTGGATCTAACACTAACATTGCAGCCATGGCGTCTGTGATTCGCTTGGCGACTGGGTGACTGGTGTCATATTTGCTTCCCCTCGCAAATGATTGTTTCACAGTTAATTGCTGAAAAGTAGGACTGCTCATTTTCTTGACCTGCCTCTGGGATGATGATTCACCCCCAGCAGCAGCAACAGCAGCAGCAGTGTGACTAACGCTTTGTTCAGAGGAATCAATAATAGTGCAGAATCATCCAGCCTTAAGTGGGATGCTGGGCTAACTCCGAGCGCTACTGAGGATATTGATGAGGATGGTGTGGTGGGTGTATTTTGTAGCCGTCGGGATGTCGGTGAGCGGAGGGTCTTAGCTGATGATGGAGTGCTTGCATTTTTTTGGGAAGAACTTTCAGCTTTTCCCAACACTTTGCCATGAACTCTCGTTAAATGGCGTAACATAGACGAAGTTCCAAGATGGTTAAGGTTCCTCCCTCGACTGACTGTGGCTTGACATACACTACAAATGGCTATACAATTGTTGTCTGGATTTGGGTAGAAATAATTCCACACATAAGAAGTGGATTTTTTTGTTTTATGCCCAGGCATGACAATGGCCTTTTTCTTGTCACGTGCCAGAACTGCTGCCACTGGTGCAGGACTTACACAAACAACCTCATCCTCATCAGCATCTTCATTAGCGTCCTCGTCGCCTACACAAATCTCCCCCTCATCCTCTTCTAATTCCAAAGTGGCATCCTCAATTTGGGTATCACCGGCTACACTCGGGCTATTAAGGCACACATCAGCAGAATGCTCACGATTAGACATCCCACTGTTGGATGGATTCTCCACAGGGATTGTTGTCATTTGTGAATCAGAGCAAACATTCTCCTCTAATGCCTTACTGTTATCTTGCAGCTCGGCTTTGATGCGTAACAGTAGTTGTGCACCAATTGTAGGCTGGATAACTTTTTGGGATCTGCCACTAATAGCCAAAGGTGAAGGCCTCATTCTCTCTTTGCCACTGCGTGTGTAGAAAGGCATGTTTGCAATTTTTTTTATCGGCACTTAACTTTGGCTCAGTAACACTTCTTTTTCGCTTCAATACAGTAATTTTTTTTTTGTTTTTGTTTTTTGCACTGATTTGGAAACACTCTGTTGTTTGACATCGCCTTGGCCAGATGACGTACTGGAAACACTAACATCAGGAATGGTCACAGAACCTGGTTGCTCATTCTGATCATATGTGGACTGCTTTGAATCCATTCTGAGCGCAAAGCACTTGTAGTGGTAAAAATTATTTGTAGATACAGCTGAGAGATATGAATTTTGACATCCAGAAATATTTATGCACAATTAGAGAGGACTCCCCAAAAGCACTGGGGAGTACTAAAAATTAGTTGGTAGATACTGCTGACAGATATGACTTTTTACAGCCAGAAATATTTATGCACAATTAGAGAGGACTCCCCAAAAGCACTGGGGAGTACTAAAAATTAGTTGGTAGATACTGCTGACAGATATGACTTTTGACAGCCAGAAATATTTATGCACAATTATGGGGGACACCCCAAAAGCACTGAGGAGTGCTAAAAATTAGTTGGTAGATACTGCTGACAGATATGACTTTTGACAGCCAGAAATATTTATGCACAATTAGGGAGGACACCCCAAAAGCACTGGGGAGTGCTAAAAATGAGTTGGTAGATACTGCTGACAGATATGACTTTTGACAGCCAGAAATATTTATGCACAATTATCGGGGACACCCCAAAAGCACTGAGGAGTGCTAAAAATTAGTTGGTAGATACTGCTGACAGATATGACTTTTGACAGCCAGAAATATCTATGCACAATTATGGGGGACACCCCAAAAGCACTGAGGAGTGCTAAAAATTAGTTGGTAGATACTGCTGACAGATATGACTTTTGACAGCCAGAAATATTTATGCACAATTATGGGGGACACCCCAAAAGCACTGAGGAGTGCTAAAAATTATTTGGTAGATACTGCTGACAGATATGACTTTTGACAGCCAGAAATATTAATGCACAATTATGGGGGACACCCCAAAAGCACTGGGGTTGCCAAATATTAAAAAAAAATAATAAACTTCTATCCTCTTCTCTTTTCTGGCGATTTTTGTTAGAGCAATTGCAAGAAGAATATCGGATTCTCTGTCCCTGATCTAATCAGCCGGTGACTACACCCTGCTCTCTCCCTCTGTCAAATGGCGATGGATTGCTGTGGAGGAGTGTATTTATAATTTTGAAGTATCGCGAGAACCGAGCCCCGAGATCCGACGACGTCACAATGACATTCGGCCTCGATTTGGATTCGTAGCAGGCGGGAGAGTACCGAGCTACTCAGCTCGGTACTCGGATAGGCAAAGTTCGGGTGGGTTCGGTTCTCGGGGAACCGGACCCGCCCATCTCTACTTTATACGATGATCAGGCCAAAACCCTAAGGAAAAAATTCACAGAAAGGGACTATGATAATGAGGTGGTAGAGAAAGCATACAAGGAAATCAATGAGACAGATAGAAAATCTCTCCTTGCGTCAAATGCCAAAAAAGACAACAATGAACAACCTTCATGACACAATTCAGTCAGGCTCACAGGGAGTTAGAGAGGATCATCCAGAAACATTGGAACATATTACTTATAGATGACTCATTGACATAAATCATCCCAAAAAAAACAGGATAATTTATAGGAAGTCAAAGTCCCTCAACGTCCACCTTGGCAAATGTTGCATCCCCAATAACAAAATCAGCAAACAAGAAATCTGGCTTAAAGAAAACAGCGAGGGCTTTTTCCTTTGTACCAGATGCCAGGCCTGCAAACTAAGTAAGCAGGGTGGAACAAGACCAATAACGAGCATTCAGTTTAATGTAAAGTGAGAATCCCATAAGATCAAAGGCAAGCTAACTTGGGATACCACAGGAATTGTACATCTGTTAGACTGCCTGTGTGGGCGTCAGTATGTCGGACGCACTATCCGCATAAAACATGTAAGGATTGGAGAACAAATCAGAAAATCACAGTGTGTCCGATCATTTCCTTAAATGTCATGACCCTAACCCATCTACCCTTAAGAGGGGGAGACTATATTGCATATATCTCAAAAGAGGAGACCAGGTGGATATTCAATCTTAAGACCCTGACCCCCAGAGGACTTAATGTAGACTTCAACCTGGGTTACTTTTTGAACACTTTATACGTACCACATAATTTATCTGGTCATTCATCAGTCATGACATCAATAGCCCATGATTTCCACCACTGCTAGGTGCACCATAATTGTGCACTTCAACATGTAATCGAGTGACCACCAACTACTGTATTTACAATAATTTCAGTAGACACAACATTACAGTCATGGTAGCCACTTCAACTTTCCAAAACTATTTAGCCACTCATTTAATATCTGTGTACTTAGACAATGTGACCATTTCATTCAATCCCTTCAGATGTAGCAGAATGTTAATAGTATCCCCATTACCAATCGACCCACTATTTCTTTGTATATGCTTGCAATTGCAACATTGTTTATTGATATAATACTTTGTGACTAAAGATTGTTTGATTTTTATTCAATGAACTTCAGATTTTAATACCATTTGTTTGATACTAGAACAAATGTCAGCTACAGATTATAATGCTCTATGCATTTATTACCATATGCTTCATACTACATGAACAAACTACTGATTCCAACACCATTTGCTCACTATCAGAGAAATATCAATTTAGATACTAATATAGGGAATTTAACCTGGATCCCCCTTTTTCATTGTATCACCACGTACACTCTCTGCTTGAACTTGCAGCCTGTAATGACAATTATGTGATATAGGAATCATCTGCCTCCATTTGCTTTCATTTCCACTCATTATCATCTAATTTCCAGCACCTGTCAGCACTGTCCGTGTCATATAAATACTGGCAAGGATGACCAGTTTACTTTCAGACAGGGTCGGACTGGCCATCTGGCACTTCTGGCAAATGCAAGAAGGGCCGATGGCCAGATGGGCCGGTCCGCATGTCCGCCGAGCAGCAGCATTCTGCGCGCTGCTCGGCGGACGGACTGTCAGTGACTGCCGCCTATGTGAGCAATCACGTGGGACGGCACCATGTGACAGGTGCTGTCCCATGTGATTACTTGCATAGGCGGCAGTCACTGATTTTCCGTTCGCTGACCAGCACGCAGAGTGCTGCTGCTGGATGTAAAAAGGTAAGTGTCTGTGTGTGTAAGTAATAGTGTGGCAAACAGTGGGGCTAACAGTGGGGCAAACAAACAGTGTGGCTAACAGTGGGGCAAACAGTGTGGCTAACAGTGTGGAAAACGATGGGGCTAACAGTGGGGCAAGCAAACAGTGGGGCAAGCAAACAGTGGGGTAAACAAACAGTGGGGCAAACAAACAGTGGGGCAAACAGTGGGGCTAACAGCGTGTCTGTGGGGCTAACAGTGTGTCTAATAGTGTTGCTGTGTTTCTAATAGTGTGGCTGTGTTTCTAATAGTGTGGCTGTGGGGCTAATAGTGTGTGTGGCTAATTTTGTGCATGTGTGGCCCCATGTTGCTATAGTGTGCGTGTGTGCTTTGCCATGTTGCTAATAGTGTGCATGTGTGTTTGGCCATGTGCATATAGTGTGTGTGTGTGTGTGTGCGCGCAGTATTTTAAATATAGCGTGTGTGTGTGTGCGCGCGCGCGCAGTATTTTAATATAATATGTGAGGAAAGGGAGGATCTTAATATAGTGTGGGAGGTAGGCTATTTAATGGTGGAATGTAGGTGGGGCTAATTATTTAAGGTGAGGTGAAGGAACCATTAATTTAATGCTGGGGTGGTTTAGGGCTATCAATTGAATATGGGGCTGATTTTGGGGAGGAGGGCTATTTATTAAATGTGAATATGAATTATTTGTTGTCGGGGTGGTTGTGGAAAGTGGCTATATTTATTAAACTTTAATGCTATTTAATTTATTGCTTGGACTGTTTGAAGGGAGGGAAATATGTTTTGAGTAAATGGGTATAGTCTTAATTTAATATTGGGGCTGGTTAGAGGGAAATATGTCTACTTATTAAATGTGAATATTATTATTATTGTGGGGACTGGAGGGAGGCCTAATTATAAAATGTGAGTGCTATTGTTTTAACACCGGGACTGGTTGAAGTTTTCTAAATGTCATGTACCCATTTTTTTTCTTCAAAATAGGGCATCCAATATTTCAGGATCAAGACAAGAATGAACTGAGCAAAGGAAGCCAGCTGCTACAAGTGGTGAAAGTGACCAAGACAGGTAGGAGAGAGCAGGACAGTCTGCCAACTGTCCTGAATTTGGTGGGGCAGTCCTGAATTTGGGTGACTGTCTCCCTTAGTCAGGATTTGGTCCGACTGCAAGGACAGTTGGGAGGTATGTCCCGCTTCACAACGTACTGCTTGTGAAGGCAGAGCTGTGTGCTTCTAACAGTAGTGCCTGTGTATTTGTCTAAAATGATAACCATGTTAGGGGCCCTGCTGTCTTAAATACCTTGAGCCTTAATCCACCTCTGGTTAGGGGAAGGGAACTGAAAGCTGCTCCCAGTTCCTGGACAGGACACAGACTGCAGAGCAAGCCAAGGAGCTCTAAGTATCACAAGATTTGGTAATCTCGTGCGACAAAGAGTTTCCTTGCTCACTCTACAGGAAGTTCCCACCCTTATAGATGTCAGCAGCACCAGAAACATAAATAAGTACAGTGGGCTGGGGGTGTCATAATGTGCCTGGGGGGGTGGCGTGATGTGGCTGGCAGGGTGTGATAAATGTAATGTATTATTATAATGTATGTATCAATGCCCCATGTTGGCCACACCTACAACACAAAGAGGTCACGCCCTGTTCGGCACCGCAGCTGCGCAGCAGCACATGTTTTCTTTCCTGCTGGAACTGAGGTGGGCCTGTGTACTTTAAATGCCAGGGCTGATTTTTAGTCCCAGTCCAGCCCTGCTTTTAGATATCCCCGAGGAAGCCCAATCTGTTCTATGTGGGGTGAAACGCATTGGTGTAAGACCTATATTACCATCTTTAATCTCTTACCTTTCATCACCACTGTCACAATGTTTTACCAAAGCTGTCAAAACTCATCTTACAGACACCGGCTTTGAAAATTCCAGCCGCGGCATCACTATCACACAAGCCTGCTTTATTCAGGACAGACTACGCATGCGCACATCCCGACACTGCATATCAATTACGGGTCCACGACTGAAGCAAACCACCCGCATCTAGGGGACGAAAGGAGTACCTGGACCACAGGTGGGAGGCAATACAGTAATGCAGCTCGTCTGAGCTGCATTACTAAACTAACGTGAGTTATCCATTGGGAACTTTTTACTACGCATATATCTGGAATCTCATGTACAATTCTCATGTTTGGAGCTATCAATGACTATTCCAAACACTCCAAACTTTGTTTGAAAATACTTTTTGTATTAACAGCTATCCGGACAGAGGAATACATTGTTCTCTTCGACAATACTGTATTGCAACTCTTTAATTGGACCTATCTATTTTGAGACATATTTGATCTCTGTGTATTACACCGTTTGCATTTATATCTAGATGCACATGTTTTTGAAAATATCAGAACGATTCAATTAGGGTGTCCAGATCCATGCATTATATATTCTACTTTGGTTGAACATTTTAGAACAATTTGTTACCAACCACTGGGGTGTGTAGATCTATGTATTATAACTTTGTCTTGTTCTGGCCAGAACCTATGCATGTGTTATATATGTATTTTTGTCAATAAAGATAATTTTCTATAACATATTTCACATTGACAAACACCCAGGAACCTATATTTTCATTTTGAATAATCAAGCAGAGCACCTGAAGAGAACTCCTCAATAAAGAACAGGTGGGAATATCATCTGTCCATCAAGCTAGAGCTAGCGGAATAAGGATTTAAGTCTGAATTGTCCATCATGCAGAATGACTGATGCTGAACAAGTTGTCCAGTGACTAGGGAGTTGGTCTCTGTTAACGTAGCATCAGGGTTGCAAGAAGGTGTGTGGAATTTTATATTGTGAGCTACTTTGTCATCCTCACAATTAAAAAGCAAAGTTCAAGCAAAAATTTATCTTTTGTGCCTCATTGGAAGGGTGCTTGTGTCACAATATATATCACTGGTAGATGCTGCAAAGTTTTTGGGGTAAATTTCTACTCTGAATACCTCGTTGCATCTCATCCCTTGTATTGTTAATTGGATGGACTCTGGTGACAGTATTTCTGATGGAACATGTTATGTAAGAAAAATGAAGATTTTGTCTGGTGGGTGGGGCATCCAATACATCCGCTATTTAATCCTACTAGTCGACTTCACTGATTAGCTATTGCCATCTGCCTTATTTCTGCCTTATTTGGCCGGTCAAAGATGCTCAAGTTTGCTCTCAGAGCAGTATCTGTGGCCGAGAATACTTTGAAGGTCTGTTGGAGACTGAAGGATTGTATGTTTCCACGGAGTCCAGCAACGCTATTGTGGCGATTTCCCGCCCTACTAACACCGGCCATTCTACGCTACATTTTCTGCCTGAAATACCATTTGACAGGGCTGACAATCCGGTGGAGAAGAGACTAGGACTGCCTATTTGAACTACTGAACAGTCATTAACCTCACTTTAGTTGCCTGACTTGCTACCCCCTTGCCAGTTGCTGGAAGTGTCTTGAGCATGCAGTGGGGTAGTTACATCTTTGCCCCTGTCTCTGCAAATCACAAGCGCACTTATCGACTCTAGCTTGATCTGCAATGAAATCTGGAGGCTCGGGCATCATGGTACCAGTCCTGACGGTTTTGGCCCTGGTAAGAGACAGATCGATGATCCTCGATCTCCATGTCTGTGACAGCTTTTGAGGTGGACTTTACATTCATGTCTGTGCAACCTTCTTCTTTTGGTATTTATTGCTTGTGATGTTCCCTTATTTATATTAACCGTAATATGTTTCACTGAATGTTTTAACGCCAGTTAGAACCCATTCATATGCTTAAATACTTACTATATTGCTTAGCTTAACATACTCTATTCTATACGATAGTATGTGGTTATTTGTTTTATCACTCTCTTCTAAAGGAAGGTTATGAATTGTGTATAAACCTTACTGACAAGCTATGATCTCACTTGTGTATTTGTTTGGACTAGTAGATAATACAGTCTGGCCTCCGACAGGGTATGGATTTGAAATACTCGGGCTCGGTATTCGGAAAACCGAGCCCACCCGAACATAGCCGATCCGAGTATGGAGCTGAGCCAGCTCAGTACTTTCGCGGACCCTCAGAACTGAAAACAAGACAAAACGGCATTGTTGCGTTATCGGATCTCACTAGTTTTGGATAATATAGATACCGCCCTCCACGGAGACCCTGCACCATTTCACAGACAGACACGAAGGATAATTGGATATTGGATAAGGTCATTTCAATTAATATCGAGCAAACTTGGTTGTCTTTGTCTGAAAAGATGCGTAGAGCACGCTACGGCGTGGAAAGGCGTACGCAGCTGCAACACGTGGCAATAGCAGCATTTACACATTTACATACATTCGCACAAATACGCACATCTCTAAATGCTACACATTAATTGTAGTTGCAACACATAGATATTTATATCGAACTATAGTAGTATTCATGTTTAATATTATAAGTTATATGCATGTTAGTAAAACATATGGTTCAGGTTAAAGGAAAGGTGTCATGTCTGGTATCATTTTAATCCCCTATTCATCAGCAGCTATCCGGTTCATTCGGCGAAGAGATCGCACATTGCATACTCTAGTTATTGATGTTAGGGAATAAACCTTTAAAGTGATGCTGACTATAAAATGCTAATAGACTAGTTGAGACTGGATTCTTGGCAGGAAAGTCGGAACACATCCCCTGGAGAGATGACGCCACCTTTGGATATTTTGGTTTGAACTAGCCTATGATCTGCAACACCCTCGACCCTCCTGAAGCCTGGACCAATAGAAGCAAGCCACGTCATCTGCATTGTTTCACTGTATTTCTATCTGCATATAAGCAGGCTTTTCCTCTAGTGGACAGTCATCTTTGACCACAGACTTCAGACCTGAATGACTGTTCACTGGATCCAGAGAGCCTGCGATAAGTAAAGGCTGTACTTATTATTATTTCACTTGAATTATTCTGCTACTTTTTGAGAATAAATATTTGTGCGTTGGAAACACAAATCGAGATTCGACAATCATTATTGGATAGCGACTTAACGTGCATAACACAGGGTTGTTGGCAGTCTCCAGTGCAGTTGGGCAGCGTCATAGCTAGAACAAAAAGAGGAGCGCTGGCAGTTTTCAGTGCTGAAAGACAAATTATAGGGCTGGCAGTGTTCTTCAAAGGCTTCAGTGTCATTCTACTGTGCGATAGCTCACCCAGAAACAGGAGCGGTGGCAGTGTTCAGTGCTGAAACAGAAATTCTAATAATAAGGCTGCCAGTGCTTTTAAAAGTCTCCAGTGACATTCTACTGTGCCATAGCTTACCCACAAACGGGAGAGGTGGCAGTGTTTAGTGCAGAAATAAAAATTGTTATAATAGGGCTGTCAGTGTTCTTAAAAGTCTCCAGTGACATTCTACTCTGCTATGGCTCATACAGAAACAGGAGAGGTGGCAGTGTCCTTGTCATTCTCCAGTCTCCAGTCACATTGTTCTCATCACTTTCCAGTCTTCAGTAACATTGTTTTTGGCACGCTCCAATCTCAGTGCTGTTGGTCACACAGAAACAGGGTAGCAGTGTTCTTGTCACTCTCCAGTCTCAGTCATGATGATACTAATCCCTCTACATCGTGTGCTAAAGCCTATGTTCAAGTGCACAGTGGTTGTAAGTCAGGGAAATAAAAATGTAAAAAAAAAAAGCTTGTACCTTTGTAAAGAAAGAAACACCTCTCTAATAAAGGTGTAGAAAAACATAAAATTGCTAATATGCCATTCTACCCAAAATATTAATAAGCATGCCAGCATCAGCTAGCTCCCTTCTCTCAGCTAGATCCCAGCACCTGCAATCTACACTGTCATCATCCTCACCCTCATCAATGTTTACATCATCCTCAGTGTCGGACTGGCCCACAGGACTACCGGAAAAATCACCGGTAGGCCCCTCTGCCTTACGGCCACACCCCCTTCTAGAAGTGGGCGGAGCCCATTCAGCTCACATGTTCGGTATCCCTGCTGCCCTCCCCGGCGTCCCTGCTGCTGTGTGTACAGAGTTCATCTCAGTACGTGTGCCCAGATCCTGCCAGCGTGTTAGACAGAGGAGCGTGTGCCTGCTGGGAGACCAGGTCCAGGGATTATTGTCAGATATTTCCAGATAAGGGTTTGACCACAGGGAACAGTTCCCCCTACGCACATCAGACTTCTTGTCAGTAAGTGTGTTACACACAAACTGTCTGAGCGTGAGCGGAATAATAAAGGGAATACTCGTAGAATATTTAACTTAAACCAGGAATTAATGAATGGCTGCTGAACATACGTATCCTGTCATCCAGCCGGCAGCCACGTTCTGGATCAAAGGGGGGGGGGTCAGCTCACCTGGTGATCGGCGTCCCTGCTGCTACAGATGACTGGCTGCAGTCATCTTTCAAATGCGATCGCAGCTGCGATCATGTGACCTGCCCCCTCCTCCTCCTGTCAGCTGACTGCCTTAAGCTCCCGCCGCCGCTGAAGGACTAAGGAGCAGAGGCTGCATCAATTAAAATATGGGTAAGTAGATTTTCTTATTTTTATTTAATATTATTGGATATGTCTTTTAATTTCCTCCAAATTCCAGGACTTTCACTTGACACAGAATTATCTTATATATATATTCTCCATCTATTCTCTAGCTACTGGGTAAGCAGAGGCTTACTGCAGAGAATATATATATATATATATTAGTGTGTGCGCGAATTGAGAGAGCACTATTCCATGGCATATGTGAATTGGGGGGCACTATTGAGGGTATAATTTGAATTGGGGACACTATTGTGGGCATAATATGAATTGGGGACAGTATTACGTAGCATATGTGAATTTCGGGTACTACTGTGTGGCATAACATTGTTTGGGGCACTACTGTGTGGAGTAACATTGTTTGGGGCACTACTGTGTGGCATAATATTGTTTTGGGGGCACTACTATGTGGCATAGGGGGGCTGCCTATCTATACTAAACTATAGTGAGCGGGGGGCTGCCTATGCTAAACTATAATTAGAGGGGGCTGCCTTTGCTAAACTATAGGGAGGGGGGCTGTACAGAGAACACTATAGGGAGGGGGTCATGGGACCTTTAATTTAATGCTGGGGTGGTTTGGGTCTATAATTGAATGTAGGGCTGAGTGTGGGGGGGAGGGCTATCTATTAAATGTGAATATTAATATTTAATGTGGGAAATGAATGTATTAAACATAAATGCTATTAATTTCTTGCTGGGGCTGTTTGGAGGGAGGGTAATAGGTTTGTTTATTTATTAAATGGGAATAGTATTAATTTAATGTTGGGGTCGGTTGGAGGGAAATAGATCTATTTAGCAAATATGAGTACTATTACTTTAATGTTGGGGCTGGAGAGAGGCCTATTTATTAAATGTGGGTGCTGTTGATTTAATAGCGGGGATGGTTGGTGTTTTCTAAATGTATCCATTATTTTTTCCAAATAGGACCCTCAACATTCCAGGATCCAGACAAGCCGCAACTAAAGAAACCAGAAGCCACAGGTGGTAAAAGTGACAACAACAGGTAGGACAGTCTGTCAAATGTTCTGAGTCTAGTGCAAGCTTAGCTAACCTGTGGCACTCCAAGTGTTGTGAAACTACACGTTCCAGCATAACCTTCCAGCAATAAGCTGCTATATATTGGCAAAGCATGCTGGGACTTGTAGTTTCACAACACCTGGAGTGCCACAGGTTAGCCAAGCCTGGTTTACTGGAACAATCCCAATTTTTGGTGACTGTTCTACCCAATCTAAGGGGCAGGTCAAGACTGTGTACTCTATATACACACTGCATTCTTTATATACTACACTATGGTACTAGCTGTCCTTCGTGAGCTGACCACTCCCCCTCTAGCGTCTGGTCCCGCCTCTATGATGGCTGGTCACACCCCACTGGTGGGCCCCTAGCGTTGCAGTCCCCCGGTGGGCCCTTCATGCCCCAGTCCGACACTGATCATCCTCACACAATACTAATTCATCCCCGCTAGAATCACCTATTACAGAAATCTCTCTACTTTGATGTAATTGCCAGTTTCGGCCTTCCCCGTGGAATTTGTAGTTCATTTTATGACAGAGCTGTCACGATTTTTGGCCAATTCTTTTAGACCAGATCAAATGTCAAAATGTTGTGCTGATTCATCTGCATCACCACTGGGTATCTTGGAAAAGCTAAGTTTTTTCTTAGCAGCAGTTGCCAAAGAAACTGAGGGAGGATGAGTCGTCGTGTCATGTACCATTTGAGTTGTCAGCTTGCTCACCAGGAGCTCATTGCATCTCTTGAGATCTGGGTCCAATTGAAAGAAAGAGAAGACATAGCTTTTAAACCTAGGATCATGCACAGTTGCCAAAATCCTGGCGAAGCGAATAAAGTGCTTGATCTACAAGTCCTACATAGTTAGCGGAATTGCTTTGTTTCATATCTTCCTTCAAATTCTCAAGCTGCTTTTCCAAAAGTCTAATTAGGGAAATCACTTGACTCAAGCTAACAGTGTCTGTACTCACTTCACAGGTGACTACTTAGGGGTAAATGTATCATAGTCCGGTTTATGCATCCCGCGCGAGATCGGCGAGATGACAGCTAACATTTAAAGTGGCGCTGCCTTGTAAAGGGAAACTTGCCTTTACAAGGCAGTGCCGCTTTAAATTTTAGCTGTCTTCTCGCCGATCTCGCGCGGCATGCATAAACCAGACTATGATACATTAACCCCTTAGAGTGGTTTCAGCACCTTGCACAAAACAGAAAGTATTATCCACTGTGCTGGACTAAAGTACATTCCCAGAAGGTTCCATAAAATGTAGTTATTGGGCTACAAAATGTCATTCTAACCACTGTACACTTAACCACAGATATGTGGACAAACGGAATTGGGCAAACTAAAGAATATATGACTGTGACAGCCCACTGGTTGGTGAATTGCCTTCAGCAGCAGGAACAGCAGCAGCATGTACCCAACAAGGCCAGATTATTCTGAGACAGGCTACTCTGTGTATCAGCGGCTTCACTAAGAGGCATACCGAAGACATCCTGTTTGAAAAACTAAGGGATGTCATTGCTACATGGCTTATCCCTTTTGGATTCTCCTGTGGATATGTCATTTATGATAACACCACCAATATTGTGAGAACATTACAGATGGGTGAAGTCCATCACATTCCCTGTTTTGTTCACACAATCTACTTGATGGTACAGCGCTTTTTGAAAAATGACAGGGATGTGCAGGAGAAGCTGCTTGTGGCCAGAATAATTGTGGGACATTTTCGGCATTTTGCAACAGCATGTAGGAAATTGCAGCTGCTGCAAGAACAACTTATTTTTTCCTGCAACCAACTGAAGGAAGAGGTGGTAACTAGGTGGAATTCCACACTTTATATGCTTGTGAGGATGGAGGAACAGCAAAAAGCCATCCACAAGCCATGACATTGGGAAAGGAGGGGAAATCTATTTTAGTCCAGCGCAGTGGAGAATACTTTCCGTGTTGTGCAAGGTGCTGAATCTATTCGAAGTAGTCACCTGTGAACTGAGTTGAAAAACTGAAGGAGGAGATCAAACAAAGAAATTACACTAAGTATGTCGGACTTGTATATGAAGTACTTTAATCGCTTCTCCGGGATCGAAGAGGTATCACTACATTTTGGCGACTATGGTTGATCATAGGTTTAAGATCTATGTCTTCTCTTTTATTCCCACTGTCCCAGATCTCAAGAGATGCAATGAGCCCTAGTGAGCAAGTTGACAGCTGAAGTGGTACCTGACACAACAGTGTCCCCTCCTTAAGTTTCTCAGGCTACTGCTGCTAGGAAAAAACTAAACTTCTAAGAGACCCAAAGATGATGCAGATGATACAGTAAAACATTTTGACATTGGGTCTGGTGTAAAAGAATTCCCTAAATATCGTGACAGCTCTGCCTTAAAATGAATTACAAATTCCATAAGGAAGGCTTTACTTGCATTTATATCAAAGTACAGAGATTTCTGTAATGGTGGATACCAGCGAGGATTAATTAGTATTGTGTGAGGATGATGTACATACTGATGAGGGTAAGAATAATAACAGTGTAGATTGCAGGTGCTGGGATCTAGCTGATAGAAAGAAGCTAGCTGATGCTGGAATGTTTATGTTAGGAACCCCTCCAGACGGCACGACACAACCCGGAATCTACTCTGCCAGTCAGGTGTTCACTGGAGCCCCTGATGGTGGGGACAGACTGGGCTGCAAACTGACAGAGGGTCGTGAAGTGTGTACCGGCTGGGGAGAACCCAAGCAAGCGGAGTGGAATCCAAGCAGAGGTCAGGGGCCGGCAGCGGACAACAGTACCAGTATACAAGCTGAGGTCAAAGGGTCACGAGCAGACAGGGAGGTCGGTATTCAAGCCAGAGGTCAGGGTCACGGGATACACAAGCAAAGTCCAAATCCAAGCCAAGGGTCATACACGGGTAAACAACAGCGAGTCCAATAGACAGGAACAAGGCAGAGAGCAGGTACAGCAGACTGGATACAGAGACTATAACCGGCAATGAGGCAGCAGACCTCATTGCCTTAAATATAACCCACAACCAATCAGAACCTGCCCCTAGACCTAGCCACACTTGCAGGCTAATTGCCAGCACCTAGCAAGACCAATCAGGGCTTAGCCCTGAAATCCACACTTGCAGGCTATTGCCTGCTAATTCAGCCACAGGCTGAATCTGCCTGATTGTCCCTAGGGCGCATGCGCGCCTGGCTGCCAGGACGCGGCGCTGAGGAGGCGTCCTACCGTTGCCTTGGCATCGGTCGGGAGTTGGAGGGAAGTGACGTCCCGGTTATCATGGTGACGGCCGGGACGTTGGGACCGACAGGAAGCAAGCCGCGGCGGCTGTGAGTACCGCCGTGGCTCGTGACAGTTTATTAATATTTTGGGTAAAATGTTGATAATTTTATGTTTTACTACAGTAAAATTTCACCTTTATTAAAGATGTGTTTTTTTTCTTTAAAATGGTAAAAAGCTTTTTTTTTTTACAAATTTGTTTTTGACATTTATGTTGCAGAGACTTCTGCAATGGTGGTTTCTTGTGGGGATGAATTAATATTGTGTTAGGATGATGTACACGCTGAGGGTGAGGATGAGGCTGAAGATGATGATAACAACATCCTGCCACTGTAGAGTTCATTGACAGCACATTTACCATAGCTGCCTTATGCCCATTGTTAGTTTGTTTTGTGGGGGGCCCATCAAACCAAGAACTTCAGCCACAAAAATGGTGCTCCTTGTCGCTGAAGTGCTTGGTTTGTTTAAGTGTGCATGTCCTTTTTTAAATCCTTTATAAGGGTGGGTGGGAGGGTCCCAGGGACAATTCCATCTTACACCACTTTTCCTTTCAGCTACCGGTGTGTGACAATGTTACCTACATGTGCTATAAAAGCTGAAGTTTGTTTTCAATCATCCTTTCAATTGCTTCTCTCTCATACGTGTGACCACATACTTTGCTTTTTACTGGGTTCACCTTCTCCAACTGTGTTATATGAGTGCTGTGAGTGATGGCGATCTCCTCGTCTCTATCTTCCAAATCTTCATCTACAGGGGCCAATGACATACCCATTTGTTTTCTCAGGACTCTTAGCTGTTCTTTAAACTGGGCATATTTATTATCCTGCCTCAGGGCCTTCTCTGTATTATTCTTCTGAAGCACAGTGTATCTCTCGTGTACATGCTCTTTTAAATCCGGTATCTCATCCAGTAGGTCACGTTTTAATAAGTACGGTCTCTTCAACTGCATCTATATATTGGTTTAAATGTCTGTTCAATGCAATGCAATGTGTATTCCAACATGACGTATTCCATGCTGCCAACATGTTTCGTGTCACAGTCTGTCTGAAGCAGATATAATGCCACTCCAGTTGTAATATCCATTCATGTGTCTACATAAGTTTGGCAGTTCTTCAGGGATGAGAGGGAGGTATCCAGAGAGGAGAAGGAAATTAAATATGCAGCACGAGCAGACATGGTTTAATAATGTAGAGTTCATTGACAGCACTGTTGGGCTTAAGGCAGCTAAGCTATTGGTAGCTTGTTTTGTAGGGGCCCAAACAAGCCAAGTACTTCAACCACAAAAGTGGCACTCCTTGATGCTGGAGTGCTTGCTTTGTTAAACTGTACATGTCCTTTTCAATATCTTACATAAGGGTGGGTGGGAGTATTCCATCTTGCGCCACTTTTCTTTTCTGCCACTGCTGTGTGGCAATGTTTCCTAGATGTGCTATGAACTGCCGTGTGTTTGTGTCATTGTTCTGTCGCTTATCATCCAGCCAGCTCGCTACAGTCTTTGTTCAAAAGTGTATAAAAATAATATTGTGACCTGTGAGGTGGTCAAAATTGACTGCAAATGACTGGACATTAGTATTATTAAGGTTAATAATAATGTAAAAAAAGGGCAAAATTGTATGATTTTAGCATATTTTAGCTATTTTTCTAAAAATTACAGATCCAGAACCAAAACCAAAACCAAAACACGCAAGTGTGGTTTTGCAAAAACCAAAACACGAACTTAATCCAGATACCTAACCAAAACCAAGACCAAAACAGGGGAGCAGTGAACATTTCTAGTATGGATAGATACCTTGGAGTAAACACACTGGGGGCAAACCAGCCCCCCTCTCCCCCACTACCCAATACTGATACTCATGACATCTCTGAAACCCTTAACACTAGATCCTCAATGCTATCAGTTCTATCTGCTACAGAGATGGCCTCTGAGATGTAAAGTATCCTTATGCCTTTCCAATAGTGCTAGGATTGTTATCTTCGAACAATGAGTCAGCTATACCGACGACCAGTCCCATACCAAACAAAACTTAGTAGACACCCATCCTAAAACTGTACAATTGCTGATAGACAAGACAGATAACTTTGAGAATAGGCACCGCAGGCATAACATTCGCTTCACTGGTATCGGTCAAACATGACCAATTAATGAACTTTCTTTGTGTAGCCATACCTTTGCCACTGGGTATTCTGGCACTAAAAGTGCAGAAATTACCATGGAACAAGGAACTGCCCTGTGTATCAGGTTGCAAGATTACAATCATGAATACTAGCACAAAGAAAGAATGATACACTCACAAAGTATGTATAAGAAAAAAATGTAATAATTAATATGACAATTAAAATACTTAGCTTCGATAGCTTGTTAGACACACACAAAATTCCCCAGATTTACAGCATGGAGACCCCACATTCAACAAGCAGATCTGAAGTTGAATCATGCATCTTAGAATACTTTAATGGAGGAGATCTGGCACAGCCTTCCTGACTCACCAGCGAGGTCTAGAGAAGGTCTGAACTACGCCATCTTATAAAATCCTTTTCCTTACACTAAAGTGAATGCTGATGCAATATGGGCAGTTGATTACAGTATCCTTCTGAGTAAAACAGCAAATTTGCAAACTGAGAACTTATATCCATATATTGCTTAACAACAAACATTACAACAAATACTTAAGAATACACAAATACTCTGTCTGTTTAAAACCAACAGTATACCTTAAGTTGGTAAATAACCATTGTCTGAGCTGAGTTAAAGGACATAGTCCACTATACTAGGTTTAGGGAAAACATGGCCATAAAAGACAAGTAAATAATGTGCTGAAACATCACAGACTTAGGGCTAGATTTACTAAGCTGTGGGTTTGAAAAAGTGGGGATGTTGCCTATAGCAACCAATCAGATTCTAGCTTTCATTTATTTAGAACCTTCTACAAAATGATAGCTAGAATCTGATTGGTTGCTATAGACAACATCCCCACTTTTTCAAACCCACAGCTTAGTAAATCTAGCCCTTAGTATCTGTCATAAAAGACACATAGAAATCAATGATAGACTGCATCTTGTTTCTGTTAATAGCAGCGGAGGTGCCCAGCAGCCGCGACTCTCTCACAGGCGCCCCGGCCGTCGCTATGACGACCGGGATGTCACTTCCGGGGTTTGTCCCGGCCGTTGCCTAGGCAACGGTCGGGACGCTGTAACAGTAAGCGCCGCGTCCCGGCAACAGGCGGCAGCCGGGGGCGCGTGCGCAAGTAACCCTCTAGTCTGTGGATAATTAATGCTCCCTTTAATTAGGCACAGCCTGGGGGTGATTATCAGAGCTAGGCTCTGATTGGCCACAGTCAGTATTTAAGGCAGGGAGGGTTTAGCCTCACTGCCGGTTATAGCTTCCAGATTTCTGTTTGCTACCTGCTGTTGTGCTTTTGGTGTAAAACCTTTGGACTTTCGTTTGCCGTGTATGACCCCTGCCTGTACCTTGGATTTGCCTTTTTGCCTGTGCCCTTGACCTTCTGGCCTGAACCTTGAATACTGCTGATTTGCTCACTACCGACCCTTGGCGTGTTTTCTGACTATTCTACTAAGCAAGTGACTCCTGATCTCGGCTTGTTCTCTGGATACGCTGTCTGCCATAACTCTGTTCCTGGGTTCTCCACAGTCGGTACACATCTCACGACCCTCCGTTTGTCTGCAGCCAAGTGGTGTCCCCACCACTAGGGGCAACAATGAACACCAGTCTTTCGGAGCAGACTCCGGGTTTTGTTGTACTGGCTGGAGGGGTTCCTAACAGTTTCATAATAAAAGGAAAATGCCATACTGCTACAGCCCTGTTTCACCATTACTTTCTAATCTTTTTAATCTAATTAGACCCGTTTTATGCCTTTTGCAGGATTGGCCTGAATTCCAGGGTATAACTGTTGGTACAAAAAACAAATCAAAATCTCAGCATTTGCTGAGATGTACTGCTTTACATAGCTAACTAGCAACATACACTACAATACTGGAGCGAATTGAGGAATTTGGCCTGGTATCTGATTTTACAATGAACATGGACAAATCCACAGCCCTATACCTCAAAGCCGGTGTGAGTTGTCCCTCCTGGGCAGGTCAACTGGGTACACTGAGCCGTCCATCAGCTCCCTAAACTTCCATCACGCTTATATCACACTAATTTTTCCAGGTCAATTACAGACATGGAAAATGAACTTGGGGAATAGAGCCATCTCCTACTACCTTATGTTGGAAGGGCTAACTTGATAAAAATGGTCTCTTTTCTCGTCTTTTTTTTATCTTATCCAATGTCTACCACTTTTACAGACCAAGCAAGAATTGACGCATTGGACCTTTTTAGAAAGTTTATTTGCATAGTTAGGAGACCAAGAATATGTTAGTGACAGCCAGTTGCACGCAGGTGCAGCTTTAATTATTTTTTGCATTGCAGTGTCAGGTGGCTGAATTACCCTCCAGCACCTCCTCAATTCTGATTGGGCATTCTATGTATTTAAAGCAGGGAAGGCTTAGCCTCCCTGCCAGATATAGCATCTGTTCCTGGCTGCTTTCCTGCCACCTCTCTTGCTGTGTTTACTCCTGCTTCCATGTATGTCTGATGTTCCTAGACTTCTGATTTTTTGCTCGTGACCCTGACCTTTGCTTGTGACTCGGATACCCTTGCTTTTTGCTGGCCTGATCTTTTGCTTGAGCCCGACTTCGCTGATTTCTCCTGCCCTTGAACCCATGCTTGTTCCTGACCACATTACCTGCTGTCATCACCTTCTATTTCCACGCTGCGGTATTACTCATAAGCATGCACTACGTTAAGTTTAAGACCTGCGGGCATCTGAGTACCTGTGAAGATATCCAGCTTTATCTGAAAGGTGGCTGCTATAGGTGAAAACCTAAGCTACTGCTTCTGCAAGCTTATGGATAATAGCTGAAGCCGTAACATTATAACCGGACAGCGAAGTTGCTTCGTGGGAACTATTTATGGATGACAAAGGAACAAATCTTTCTCTTGACGGGAAAGAACCAAACTCTGTCACAGATGGTTCAAGGACTTTCGCACTGGTTATCTGCGCAAGAAGCCACTAGAACCTTGCAAGCCTAGCAAGCTCGTTCAGGCCCTGCAGTGGAGCCCAAATTGAACTTACCCGACTGTTTCTCTGGTGATAGAGCCTTATTCCACAACTTTAAAGAGAGTTTTAAGCTCTATTTCACCTAAGACCTCGTTTTTCAGGTTCTGAGCAGCAAAGAGTTGGCATCATAATCTCACTGTTTCAAGGTGACCCTCAGTCCTGGGCATTCAGTCTTCCTCCCACGAGTCCCTCTCTGCAATCAGTTGACGCTTTCTTTAATGCCTTGGGTCTGCTCTATGACGATCCGGACAGGGTGGCCTCGGCAGAGTCTCATCTCAGGGCCTTAAAACAAGTGGCACCTATTACTGGTCTTACGTGTAAAGGTGCCGATACAGTTAATTGGTCACCGGCAGCTTTAGCATCTTTTTTAACCCTTAAAGATGTTTTTACATCTGCCTCAGTGCTCAGGCATCCAAACCCAGAACTTCTGTTTATAGTTGAAATGGATACTTCAGACGTAGGGGCTGGTTCTATTCTTCTCAGAGGGAACCTCGGAACCAAAGGCTGTATCCTTGTGCATATTTCTCTTGAAAATCCTCAGCTGCAGACATTAATTATGCTGTGAACAACCGCAAATTAATAGCCATCAAATGGGCTCTTGAAGAGTGGCGACACCATCTTCACGGATCATAAAAATCTTCAGTACATTCAGGCCGCCAAGACCTTGAATTCTAGGCAAGCCCTCTCTTACTTGTTTCAAGTTCTTAATTACTTTTCAACCAGGATCTAAGAACCTTAAGGCCTATGCACTCTCTCGGAGCTTTATGTCCTGTCATGCTCCCCCTCCAGATCCTCGGCCCATCATTCTGTCCTCCTTGTTTCATGCTGGTTTGACCCAAGACTTGGAATTATGCTTTGTCAATTTCAAAGAACTGCCCCTGCTGAGACCCCTACCGACAAGCTATTCATTCCATTTCATCTTAGGAAATCGGTAGTCGCTGAATGCCATGAAAACAAATATGCTGGGCATCCAGGAATATCTAAGACCAACAAAATCCTCTTACTTAAGGTTTGGTGGCCCACCTTGTCTTCTGATGTTCGAAGATATGTCCTTTCCTGTGAAGAATGCGCCAGAAGCAAATCCTCCAGAAGCCGCCCTTCGGGTCAGTTGATGCCCTTGTCTACTCCAGCTAAACCCTGGACACATCTTTCAATGGATTTAATTGTTGATCTACCATGGTCATCTGGTCACAATACCATATGGGTGGTTGTGGTTCGCTTCAGTATGATGGCTTACTTTGTACCGTTAACTAAACTACCTGATGCAGGAATTCTGGCCTCGTTGTTCGTTCAACATATTTTTCGTTTACATGGTCTTCTTAAGGACATCGTCTCTGACCGAGGTTCCCAATTTGTTGCCCACTCTTGGAGATCTTTCTGCAGCCTGCTAAGAATGAAGGTTATAATATCCATCCGCTTACCATCCGCAATCCAACGGCCAGACAGAGAGAACTAATCAGTCCCTGGAACAATTCCTTTGCTTGTATATTTTTCCAAATTTCATGATAACTGGTCCTCTCTTCTCCCGTGGGATGAATTTGCCTATAACAATTCTTGTCATTCCTCAACCCGCATATCTCCATTTTTCTGCAACCTTGGTTTCCATCCCAGGGCGAATTCTCTCTCCTCTATAACATCTCCTAATGTTTCCAGGAGCTTCTTCTACTGCCTTATGGCCCAGAGTTATCTGGAAGAAAGTCCACTCCGTTTTGCATCGTACCTCCTTCAGATCCAAGTCTTTGTCATATTGTCATCGTAGAGTTGGTGATACAGTTTGGCTCTCCACCCGGAACACCAAGCTCCAGCAGCCTTGTAGGAAACTAGATCCCAGGTTCATTGGACCATCTACTATTATCAAGGATCAATACCATGGCTTTCAGACTTAAATTGCCTACATCTTTAAAATTTCCAAACACATTCTATTGTTATCTATTGAAACCTGTTGTCTCTTCTAATAAGTTTAATTTTTACAGCCCACACAGACTGCAGCTAGACAATGTAGATGGATGCATTGAGTTCGTTGTGGAGAAGATTTTGGATTCCAAGAAATTTCAGGGGCAGATTCATTTCCTTGTATACTGGAAAGGCTACGGCCCGGAAGAACGATCTTGGGTTCCGCAGAGACACTTCCATGCTGACAAGCTTATTAAAGAGTTCTTTAAAAAATTTCCTGGTAAAACTGGATGTCGGGGTGCCTCGACCCCTCCTCAAGGGGGGGTAATTTTATGAGCTGTGGGTCACCGCGTTCCTTCATGCTTAGTCCCGGATGTTATGGCAACAGCCAGGACAGCACAGATGCAGCCTTAATTCATTTTTGTATTGCAGTGTCAGGTGGCTGAATTATCCTCCTCAATTCTGATTGGGCATTATATGTATTTAAGGCAGGGAGGGCTTAGCCTCCCTGATGGTTATAGCATCAGTTCCTGGCTGCTTTCCTGCCTCCTCTCTTGCTGTACTTGTTCCTGGATTGTTTTCCGTGTATGACCATTGGCTTATGTTCCTGGACTTCTGATTTTTTGCTTGTGACCCTGACCTTTGCTTGTGACTCAGATACCCTTGTTTTCTGTTGTTTTGTCTGAATCCATCTTTGCTGATTTCTCCTGCCATTGAGCCCTGGCTTGTTCCTGACCACATTACCTGCTGTCATCACCTCCTATTTCCACGCTGCGGCATTACTTATAAACTTGCACTACGTAAAGTTTAAGACCTGGGGGCACCTGAGTACCTTTGAGCATGTCCAGCTTTACAGGAAAGGTGGCTGCTATAGGTGATGACCTCTGCTACTAGTTCTGTAAGCTTATGATAATATCTGGTAGCTACTGGATGGGTCTTCTGCAGTCTAGTAATTTTTATCACTGTCAGGCCACTGATGCAGACTTATTTCATTGTCTGTGGGATTGTCTTTTGGTCAGAATCTTTTGGTTCCAAGTGATATGATATGCGGAGGAGATCTTGATAAATTTCGTTCCCTTCACACCACAATGGACCATACTGGAAACATTTCCGGCTGCTCAGAAAATAAACAGAGATGGTAAACGATTATTACTCCCAATTAACACAGCTATGCACATGTCTATTCCTCACTTATGGTTGCAACACACGGCCCCTCCCTTATAATTCTTCAAGGAGAAACTTGCTTTCATTATTCATATGGATTGGGTGAAGACATTAATGGACAAAGAACGGTTGCTTGGGAGATTTATTGATATGTGGGAAAGTTACATTAACACATTACCAACTGATGCTAAAAATTAAACATGGGCCTGCTTGCAACATACGATATGGTACGAGTTACTTAATGTGTCTGATGATCCTCCTATTCTTGATTAGTAATTTTTTGCTGGGGTTTGGGGGGCTTGTGGTGATAGGCTGGTGATTTCATGTGGTCCCTTGCTCTACATTCTACTCCCTGCCACAGGAGTTTGGGGATAGCGAAAGTGTAAATTAATACTCTGTGTTAATCATGCTACTGAACACAATTCTTGTCTTCATATCATGCACAATTTGACTGTCATATATATTTCTGGTTTATTTTATTATTTGTTGTGTTTGATTTCAATAAAAAAAGACTTGGAAAAAAGAAAAATGCAGATGTACATTTTTGTTAGCACACTGGTAGTTAGCAGAGCGCATACAACTGATGTTCCATCTGCATTTTAGAATGAGCATATTTCTGCTGATTAAAAATGCTCATAAACATTTTAGAAAGTTTTCCTATGCATCTCTGTTATTTTTTTCCTAGTAAAAAATGTGCATGCTGTGCAGTGACTGCTAAAAAAAAGCTAGCGTGCCAAGCAAAGACCATATGTCATAGTCCAGTTTTCAGGGACAGCTAATAGTACATATTTTCCATATATTATAGTCTGAGCATCTGTGTATTTATTACTGACTGACATGTTTTAAAAGATCCACAGATGATTCTGTGAGAAGCCACAACCTGATGCAATCAGATCATAGGAATCCTTACAACATCACATATTTCAGGACCTGAGTGTGTTGATCTTGTTTGAGGCTGTGTCCTGTCTAGCTATTGGAAGTGGGATCGGATCCAGGTAGTCACAGTAAGAATTTGATAGTGGAAGGAGCAGAATGCCTCAGCAGCATAAAGTAGCAATGTCAATTTTAAGATCCTGCTTCTGAAAATAATACATTTTTAAATCTGAATTGTAAGGCAGAAGGGATACTATGACCATAGTTATGTCCCTGCTTTTATGATCTTCATAAAGAACACACCATATGGGTTCCTGTTTTGTTGATTCATAAAACTCAGATTTTTTTTATTATGTGGCTTCAGATGTTACTTTATAGAGTCAAACGAGCTCTCTTAATGTATAACATCTAGGATCTTTAGCTTCATATGAGTTTGTATTTTTTGCTCATACATTATTACTTACTGTTTATTTGATTCTGTTAAGTTCATCATTTATTTGAGAATGATTTACTTCTTAGCACATTGTCATATTTTATATTCAGGTTTATATCTGCTCCTTTATGTGTTTTTTATTTTAGATATTGCACCAAAAATTACAAAATATGTGTAATCATTGACTGCTTGTTTAGTCTTGGGAACCCCAGTGTGCTTTTGTGATCAACAAATTGTAAACATCAATATTTAAATGGAAGATCACTGAATATTGATTAGGGCTTCATTGTTACACCTAGGACACCTGTTATCCTGGAGTCAAGCTGTGAAGGGCTGTACAATTAATTAAACTACAACCTGTCACAATGAGGTCAGATTCTAATTGTGCTCTTCAATGTTATTTTTTAATGACTTCTTTCATTGTGAACCTCTCTCCAGACTAGCCTTCCATCTGTTTTCCTATATCCTATCAATAGCTGTAAAAGCTAGATCTTGTTCCTGGGTAATTAGAAGTTGCCTATTCATGAGGACACCAAAGTGATCTTCCTATCTGTGATGATGGTCACCTGGACATAATGTCATTGTTGGATTTACTCAAGAAGAAATTGTAGTACACTACTTGGAGTTGAAGAATAGTACAAAAAAACTGCAGTATCAACGTATTTAAAGGCAAGTGTCCATGTGTGATTCACATAACAGTTATGTTTGTTTTGTGACTGAAAATATAATCTAGGCGCACAAAGCAACAATGTGAGTGAGCAGTGAATGCAATGCAATGTGCTTTAAAGACTGGGCTCTATCTGTAAATTGTGGGAGACATGCCAATTAACAGAAGGTTATTAGCAAATGCATAGTTGAGGATAATGTTAAAATAGTACACTTATCGACAGCAAATTACAATATAAATAGCTTAATTTTTATTGATTTTGTAATCTAAAAATGTTTCAAATATTTTCAGTAAGAAATCAATGTTTAATTTTTTCAGTTTATTGCTGCATTGTAACAATTATCAATTGCTCTTGCAAAGAGTTACAATACTGCTGACTTTTAAATCATATGTAATTTTAGTGTTTCAAACACTGCTCAGCAATACAGCAAATCTTACACACCTCTACCTTTCCAGGGTTATGCTTGTTAGGGAGCTACATCTATGTGTTCTAGGATGCATTTTTTGTGTGGTCTTTTTAACAAGTTCTGCAACGCTCATGCCTGTTTAATTTGAATGTTTTGTACTGTGTGGTATCCTCTCTGGCAATAGTACAAAGTCACAGAGATTGCAGTATATCTATGTGGTATTTACAGTAAAAGAGAGAGGCTCTTGTGTGCGATGTCACTGCCAGGGGTGTAGGAACCAGAGTGGGGAGGGGGGGAGGAATTGCCCCCACCCCCCATGATTTCTGCTGGGTGGGCAAAGACTGTGTTTTGCACCCCCATATACTTCAACACAGAAGCCTTCATGCTACTTTCTGAAGTCATGGTATCTGTTCTAAATTTGTGAAACATTTTAGTTTAGTATAACTACCAAATGTTTGTTTAATATAGATAGCCTTAGTATAGATTTAATACAGATTGATTGATTTGTTTATTTAAAAAACTGTAAGTCTTCCTTTCATAAACATTTAATAAATAACCTGTATTGATGATGTACAACTATTCACTTTACTTTTACCCTGAATTTTGTGCGGTACATTCAGTAACAAACATGAGATATAGCAATTTGAATTTATAGCACATACCATAACCAGTGAGGCAGTGACTATAGATTTATAAATACTCCCAATCAAATGAGATTAGGCTGTCAAAAAAATCTGAATAAAAAGTAGGTTAATGACTGTGAAAAAATGTACATTTTTAAGATTAACTATTGAATTTCTAACAGCTATTGTACTAATTGGAAATTAATATTAATAATAATATTTATTTAATAATGTATAAGGATATTTTATAGTAAAATAAACATTGAAACTGGGGTTGACCAACCCCTGAAACACTGACAAAAATGAACATAGGGAGTCTTTGTATATCTACAGTCACTGTTACAACTGTCGCAAAACGAGATACCAAACTCTAGAAAAAGGAGCTCTAAGTAGTCATTGACCTTTTGTCTCCCCATGAAAATCTTCTTTCCTATGTCCCTGGTCACTGCTCAGTAAAAAGAACAGCAAAATTGTATAAAGTTATTACCGTACTTACATATTCCCATTGGAGCTTGGAGGATGTGCTTTGAGATGTTCACTGAAATGCTGAACGAAGAATGTGTAATGAACAGAGAACTGAACCTCTATGTGATGTCATGTTTTATTATTTTTAAACTGAGATCTGGGAAACTTGCAATACACGAGTTTCAAGTCTATCTAAGTTGGTATTTCCACAAAAACATTATTGGCTACAAAGTCATTGGTTCTTGCAGAAAGGCCTTAGTGATGTGGGCTAGAAGTATCTCCAGAACTTTTGCATTGGATTTTGGGGTTTTTGGATGTCCAAATCTTAACTTGAGAAAATTTAGAAACAGATGTATATGTACACATCTCTATATTAAAACTATGATAATACATGAAACTTGCTTCTCTTACATTAACTCAACTCCCCATGACTGACATATGATCTTTAAGCTGCATGTTTCTATGCCACTGAGTTCCATTACCTAATAGATATCCATATTTCATACAGAAGATATCACTCCTCTGGTTGTTCAGGTGTATTTGTTTCTCTCTTCAGCTTTATTTTAGTAGAGTGCTTGCTCTTTAGACAGTTACAATAGACTGAGATTATCCCAAAGCAAATTAAGGGGTATATTTACTAAACTGCGGGTTTGAAAAAATGGAGATGTTGCCTATAGCAACCAATCAGATTCTATCTGTCATTTATTTAGTACATGCTACAAAATTATATCTAGAATCTGATTGGTTGCTATAGGCAACATCTCCACTTTTTCAAACCTGCAGTTTAGTAAATATACTCCTAAGTGTTACATATTATAGTTACATATAACTGATTACTTGGAGGGAATTTTTATTGGCAAAGTAAGTTCAGTGTGTTACATGATGCTTTATTTTGTCCTTCTACTTGCTGTACTATGGTCATTATTGATCTTTAGCTGTATTCTATACATGTCATGAGGTTATATTTATCCCATGTACACTGAATGCAGAGAGTAATTATATCCCAAATGTGTCTATCTGCCCCGATTTACAATGCACCTGAACTTACAGCTGAGAATTCTAACAGAACATGGGCCCAGTTTATAACATTAATGTAATATTATTCTGTAGACATTTGGAGAGAATGAAAGAAGCTAGCCAACTTTTAAATGCCTAGTAGACTCGAGTTTAAATCAAGCTGATAAACAGTAATTAACAGTTATAGTAGTTCATACTGAAAATGCTTCTATGTGAAGATGCCATGAGGGAAGTACTTAGCACAGATAGAACAGAAAGCAATCCTGAGTATTAGAATAAAAGAAAGCTAGTGAGCGAACAGCACAGTTATCGTTATGATCTCAAAAATAGAGCGAGTAACATTAAAGCTGCCACTGTGGCATTCAAGCATTGCATAGGCACCTGGAACACAGATATCCTTCATCATCATCATCAACATTTATTTATATAGCGCCAGCAAATTCCGTAGCGCTTTACAATTGGGAACAAACATTAATAATACAATACTGGGTAATACCCCATTCATACTGCACCAAAAACCCGGGTTTTTGCAGAGGCACACTGAAAAACCCGGGTTTTGGTGCAGAATGAATAGTCCAACCACAAAATCCCGGGTCTAAAATCCCGGGACTTAGACCCGGGATTTTGCGAGGGCTAATTCCCGGGTTGGACCCCGCTCGCCTGCAGTATGAATGGTGCAACCCGTGTAATTCCCGGGTCTCACCATTCATACTGTAAAAAAAAAAAAATGGGGAAATAAAAAAAAAAGATTTTAATTAATAAAAAATACATAACAAATGTTTACTTAACTTATTTTCAGCCAGCGGTGTCTCTGGTGCATTGCCGGCTGTCAGGGGGACCTCTGGGTACTAAAATTACGTCATTTCTAATGGTCTAGAAATGACGTCATTTTAGTACCCAGAGGTCCCCCTGACAGCCGGCAACGCACCGGAGACACCGCTGGCTGAAAATAAGTTAAGTAAACATTTGTTATGTATTTTTTTTTAATTAAAACATTTTTTTACACTTTTTTTTTTCTAAAACCCGGGTCGGGCAGGTGCAGTATGAACCCGCCCGACCCAGGAATCTTCTTATCTATACTGCCCTGTGCCCCGGCAATATCCCGGGTTAACAACCCGGGATATTGCCGGGGCGGCAGTATGAAAGTGGTATAATACATACAGACAGAGAGGTAAGAGAACCCTGCTTGAAAGCTTACAATCTATAGGACAATGGGAGTTAGAAACACAAGAGCATGTGCTACATCATATTGCACAATGGACCAGCCAGACTGCAAAGGTAAAAGTACTGAGTTGGCTGTGTGTGTTGCAATGTTGGTCAGAAGGTTGTTGTCTTGCGTTAGCAGTGTAGAGGATGGTAATAGGGTAATCTAGGGAAATTAAGATGATGGTTAAGGAATATCATAACCTTGTCTGAAGAGGTGGGTTTTCAGTGAACGCTTGAAGGTTTGAAGACTAGAGGAAAGTCTTACTGTGCGTGGGAGGGAATTCCACAAAGTAGGTGCAGCCCGGAAAAAATCCTGTAACCGAGAATGGGAGGATGTGATGAGAGTGGAGGAGAGATGTAGATCTTGTGCAGAACGGAGGTGTCGAGTAGGGAGATATTTTGAGACAAGGGAGGAAATGTATGTCGGTGCAATTTTGTTGATGGCCTTGTATGTTAGTAGAAGAATTTTATATTGGATTTGTTGAAATACAGGCAGCCAATGTAAAGACTGACAGAGTGGCTCAGCAGAGGAATAACGGTTTGTAAGGAAAATCAGTCTAGCCGCTGCGTGCAAAATAGATTGTAGGGGTTCAAGTCTGACTTTGGGAAGACCAGTAAGGAGGGAATTGCAATAGTCGATGCGGGAGATGATGAGTGCATGAATTAATGTTTTTGCGGTGTCTTGTGTCAGATATGTGCGTATTCTGGAAATGTTCTTTAGGTGTATGTAACATGATTTAGATATAGAGTTGATGTGGGGAATAAACGACAGTTGTGAATCAAGAATTACACCTAGGTAACGAGCTTGCGAGGTAGGATTTATGGTCATGTTATCGACAGAAATAGAAATGTCAGGCAGGAAGCTTCTGTTCTTGGGTGGGAATATTATTAATTCAGTTTTTGAAAGATTGAGTTTGAGTATCCTGCTGTGAACTGCACAACAAAAACATTACTAAAGCTGGGAACACACTACAGAAATTTCGACCAACTTTTTATGCAGAGCGATTTTACATGCGATCGATGGTCCGATCGCTCGGTCCATGGACTGCATACACACTAGCCTTGTTTAGAACGATAAAGGGAAGAGCGGACGTCCCTTTAGTGACTTTTTACAGCCATGTTGTCATGAGCAATGATTTTAATTTTGTACACACTGCAGCGACATTTGCGAGGAAATGTACGAGATACCAAAGACATTAGCATAAAGGGGCAGACTCTGCACTATAGTTAACTCCCAAAACAGCTTAAAAACAGAAGGCTACACTGTCCCTTCATTCATTCCCATTTGTAAACGTACAATGGCTACAAAACAAGAACAAGCAGCTGCACTTCTCATGCTTACTGTGGCAAAAAGACTGCTGGTACGGAACCAAAGAGAAAGAAGGAGAAAGAATAGATCTTGTTGGAGCAAAGAGTGGTTCAAGAGGAGAGACACGTTCTCTCATATGCCCCTGGTACAGGAGATACGGGACAACAACCCAGATATTTCAAGAATTTTCTTCGTATGAATGATTCAACTTTTCAGGAACTGCTCCAACTTGTAACCCCTCTCATCCAGAGGGAGAACACCCATTTAAGGAGACCCATACCGCCAGAGAAAAGACTGGTGGCAACCCTACGTTTTTTGGCAACAGGGAGAACACTGGCAGATCTGAAATACAGCACGGCTATTTCCCCTCAAGCGCTTGGCATGATAATACCTGACACCTGTGATGCTATCATTGAAGTTCTCAGGGACCAGTATATGAAGGTTTGTGAAAAGCAACAGTATTTATTGTAAAAATATTGTTTTACATATTAATATATTTAACGTTGTAAAAATACATTTAACTTGGAATGTGCAAATCATAAATTGTTAGGACCAGCGCAACAGTTTATAAATGTTGGTAGTGCAAAATTTCGCTTGTGTCCATACCAGGTGTGTCCCCTACGTAATGTGGCATCCTTACTGATGGTAATGGCATGGATCTCATACAAGGTTGAGACATGCTGCTTTGTCCACCCATGGTCTGAAATGTGTATGCTTGTTGGTGTCTATGGTTAGTTGAGGAAAGACATGTGTCCGGCCACAAATCTTCAGTGGAAACCCTACACATGACGTTGCACAGCAGCCGCTCCATTTCAGTTTGTATGCGCTTGCTACTACTTCTCATTTTGCTAGCTAATGTTGATGCGAGTAACTCAAATATGACCTGTTCCTTTCTTGGTATTAGCAGGCTGTTAGCGCAATCAAGCATCCTTTCTGCTAGTGCATCACTTTCTGCTATTTCATGTATTCTGCGTCTCTTTCGCTTCTGATTTATTTTTGCTGGTGTATCACCTTGGGTCGCATCTTGCCTGTCTGCAGTTAGCTGGCTTTCACGTGGAGTGGGATAAATTGTTGTAGCATCCGGGTCTTTAACTTCCAGCAGGAGCCCATCAGACAGTAGTGCAGGCTGAAAAAGAGCAAACGAATGAGGGGATGTAATTGCATGGATGTTCAAATGTAAACTATGTACACATCTTTATGTTTCAGTTCCCATTGAGCGAAGCAGACTGGAAAGTGATAGCAGAAGACTTTGAGAGACTATGGAATTTCACAAATTGCGGTGGTGCTATTGATGGCAAACATGTCCGATTCATGCCACCATCAAACAGTGGATCTTTCTACTACAACTACAAAGGGTTTTTCAGCATTATTTTAATGGCCATTGTGGATGCGAACTATGAATTCCTATTTGTGGACATTGGGAAAAATGGAAGAGTCTCAGATGGTGGTGCATTGGAGCATACTGCCTTCCATAACAAACTAAAAATGAATGCCCTAAACCTTCCATTGCGGAGCAGCACTAAATATGGATTAAACTTTGTGTTTGTGGCAGATGACGCCTTTGCATTGCATGGGAATGTATTAAAACCGTACCTGCAAAGAAATATGACCCATGAAAGGCGTATATTTAATTACAGACTGTCACGTGCTCGGCATGTCATTGAAAATGCCTTTGGGATTCTAAGCAACAGGTTCAGAGTTTTTCAGTCGACAATCAACCTGCGTTTGGACAAAATCGACAAAGTTGTGATGGCCTGTTGTGTTCTGCATAACTTTCTGCGGCGTAAAAGCAATAGTGGCCGTACCACTCAGGTCAATGTGGAAGGTAATGGCGAGGACATGGAGGTAGTGGGCTTAACATCATTAGAGTGTGGCCACTGTAAAAACAGT
Source organism: Mixophyes fleayi (assembly GCF_038048845.1). NCBI lineage: Eukaryota > Metazoa > Chordata > Amphibia > Anura > Limnodynastidae > Mixophyes > Mixophyes fleayi. The sequence continues at coordinate 239,906,819 of NC_134403.1, forward strand.
TGTTCAGTGGCAAATTAAATTGTGAGGCCTACCTTTCGTATTTCAACGGTGATGGTGCCGTGCCATGGCAAAATGATTGTATATGACTATTTATAAACATGTTATGCATTGTTATTGTGTTGTTGATTGTTTGAACATTAATAAATCTGTTACATTACAACATCATACTGTACTGTACTTACTGTGCCGCTTGCAGGTATATCATATGCTTGCTCTACCTCTGGGGATGAACTGCTGTCTGTGGGCATGCTGCTAATGGACGTACGTGGTGTTTCTTGGTCCTTCACAAAGTGTAACATATCAAAGTACCATAGCTTTGGCACATACACGTCTTCAGCTGCAGCTCCTGATTTTTTGGATGCTTCAACTTTATTTAATTATTTTTTATACACAGTCCTAAGGTTCTGGATCTTGCTTTTTGCCCATTCAACAGTTGCTCCAGGGTGATATGGCAAACATGCTTTTACAAGCTCTTGCATCGCAATGTTTCGCATCATTCTGTTAGAATACTCCTTGGATTTGGCTTTCCACAAACATGGGTGAGCCCTGTAGGTCTCAATAAAATCCTTCATTAGGTCAGCATTTCTTTCATATGTCATTATGATTATCTGTTTGGGTATAATAAAAAGAAACATAAGTCCCATCCGTGCTGTAAATTTCAACAATGCAAGTACACATGTATGTATCAATCAGAAAGAACTTACCGTATATGTGAACGAATGTACAGCTCCGAAGAATCGTAAAATCCCTTCGTATGTAATGGTCATGAACGGGTTACAGTTATAGAAAAAAAACACTGATACACGAGGTTATTATTAAGGATGAGCGGGCTCGGATTACCGAAATCCGAGCCCACCCGAACAGTGCGGATCCGATGGGATCCGAGCACTGTTCGGGTACTTCCGGACGCCAAACGAATCCAAAACAAAGCTATGACATTCAAGTCTCGCATCGGATCTTGCGAGACTCGGATGTCATAAATGCCCCGCTCGCGGTCGCCATCTTCATTCTCCCTGCAATCACTGTCGAAGGGAGGTTGATATCCTGTGCTCTGTTATTATACTAATTTACTATAGTCAAGTGGTCCTTTGTCCAGTGCTCTGTCCTGCTGAGTCCAGTAGTACTTTGTCCAGTGCTCTGTCCTGCTGATTCCAGTGGTGCTTTGGCCAGTGTCTGTCCTGCTGAGTCCAGTGGTGCTTTTCTCCTGAGTTTTTTTGGGCTAAGTCCATAGTAATTTTATAATTATAATAAAATCTTCTAAAAATTTAAAAAAAAAATATATTAATTTTTTTTTAAAAAGTATAAAAAATATTCTAGAGCAATATATTCCTGCAGTCCCAAAAATAGGAACTGCAATCTATATTACTACGTTCACTGTTTCTGCATTTCCAAGAAATAGGAACTGCAATCTATATTACTACGTTCACTGTTTAGAGCAGTCCAAAAAATAGGAAGTGCAATCTATATTACTACGTTCACTGTTTCTGCAGTCCAAAAAATAGGAACTGCAATCTATATTACTACGTTCACTGTTTCTGCATTTCCAAAAAATAGGAACTGCAATCTATATTACTACATTCACTGTTTCTGCAGTCCCAAAAAATAGGAACTGCAATCTATATTTATACGTTCACTGTTTCTGCAGTCCAAAAAATAGGAACTGCAATCTATATTTATACGTTCACTATTTCTGCAGTCCCAAAAAATAGGAACTGCAATCAATATTACTACGTTCACTGTTTCTGCAGTCCAAAAAATAGGAACTGCAATCTATATTTATACGTTCACTGTTTCTGCAGTTCCAAAAGATAGGAACTGCAATCAATATTACTACATTCACTGTTTCTGCAGTCCAAAAAAATAGGAACTGCAATCTATATTACTATGTTCACTGTTTCAGCAGTCCCAAAGTGTGTGTGGTTTAGGGGTACGTTCTCTTGTCCTGCATATAATGGAGAACAAAAATTTGGAGGATAAAGTAGGGAAAGATCAAGACCCACTTCCTCCTAATGCTGAAGCTGCTGCAACTAGTCATGACATAGACGATGAAATGCCATCAACGTCGTCTGCCAAGGGCGATGCCCAATCTCCTAGTAGAGGGCATGTAAAATCCAAAAAGCCAAAGTTCACTACAATTAGTACAAAAAGAAAATTCAAATCATCAGAGGAGAAACGTAAACTTGCCAATATGCCATTTACGACACGGAGTGGCAAGGAACGGCTTAGGCCCTGGCCCGTGTTCATGACTAGTGGTTCAGCTTCACCCAAGGATCTAAGCCCACCTCCTCCCCACCCCTCTAAAAAATTTAAGAGACTTAAGCTGTCATCAACATCACAGCAAACAACTCTGCCTTCTAGAGAGATGTCATCACAAATCCCCAAGGCGAGTCCAAGGGCGTTGGTGGTTGCGAAGCCTGACCTTCCCATCACTGTACGGGAAGAGGTGGCTCCTTCCACCATTTGCAGCACGCCCTCTGCATATGCTGGAAGGATCACCCACAGTCCAGTTACAGATTTGGCTAATGAAGGTGTGAATGTTGTACACCGGGAGGAGGATATTTATGTAGCTGGCGCTGAGGAGGAACTTGACTAGGAGGATGCTGATGTGGTTATCATAAATGAGCCACCAGGGGGGGAAACAGTTGTTGTCCATGGGATGAAAAAGCCCATTGTCATGCCTGGTCAGAAGACCAGAAAATCCACCTCTTCTGTCTGGAGTTATTTTTATTCCAATCCGGACAACAAATGTATGGCCATATGTAGCTTATGTAAAGTTCAAATAAGCAGGGGTAAGGATCTTGGCCACCTAGGGACATCCTCCGTTATACGTCACCTGAAGAACCTTCATAATTCAGTGTTTAGTTCAGGACCTGTGGCTAGGACCGTCAGCAGTCCAGGGACACCTAAATCCCTTGGTCCTGTTGTATACACACCACCAACACCCTCCTCGTCAACTTCCTCCACGATCTCGATCAGATTTAGTTCTGCAGGCCATGTCACCAGCCAGACTGAGTCCTCTTCAATACGGGATTCATCCGAGGAATCCTGCAGCGGTACGCCTACTACTGCCGCTGCTGCTGTTGCTGCTGGTAGTCGGTCATCTTCCCAGAGGGGAAGTCGCAAGAACACTACGTCTTTCACCAAACAGTTGACCGTCCAACAGTTGTTTGCCATGACCACAAAGTACGATAGTAGTCACCCTATTGCAAAGCGGATAACTGCGGCCTTAACAGCTATGTTGGTGTTAGACGTGCATCCGGTGTCCGCCATCTGTACAGTGGAATTTAGACAAGTTGAAGGAGGTATTGTGGCCCTGATACCAAATTGGGTACCGGGGCCACTCCACTACGCATTCCAGAAATCTTTGTATCAGATATTAAACTACGTTCACTGTTCCTGCTACATCAAAAAAGCATGAACATGCCCTGCCATCAACAAAAACAAAAGGTAGTGACACGCTTGAACTCCACCCTCTATATGCTGCAGAGGATGGAGGAGCAGAAAAAGGCCATTCAAGCCTACACAGCCACCTACGATGGGCCACGTGTTTGTGCCGCCGACTTGTGTCGCTTTGCTTAGACATCCAGCTACCTCGGTGCAACCTTTTGGACTAAAAACAATATTGTGAGGTGTGAGTTGTTCAGAATAGACTGGAAATTAGTGGAAATAAGTGTTAGTGAGGTTAATAATAGTGTAGGAATGAAAAAAAAAAAAAAAATATGGATTTTAGCACTTTTTATGCTTTTTTTAAAAAAAATCAGAACCCAAAACCCAAAATCAGAGCCAAAACCTTTCGTGAGGTGTTTTGGCAAAACAAATCAGAACCCAAAACCTCAAGCTAATCAGAACCCAAAACCCAAAACACCAAAAGTGCCCGGTGCACACCCTTAGTTATTATACACGAATAGTCTTCACCCACAATGCTCCATTCTCTAAACAAACGCCCATGTCAGAGTGTATAAAAATTATAGAGTAGCCTGTCTGGCGCCGAGGAACGTGAGAAGATGGAGAATAAAAAGAAGGTGTTAGGGGGGGTGGAAGCAATGGAGACGGAGACGCAGGCACAAATTGTGCCGGAAGGGCCAACAAATGTAGGAAAAGTTACAGAGGGGGATGGAGATGCTCAAGAAGAATTTACTGCAGGTAAAAGAGCAAAGTCAATGAGCCCTAGAGAGATGGAGATGATGGTAAAAGTACTGGACCAGTACGACTACAACTGTCAAAAGCGAAAGTACAGAAAAGTGAATAATAGAAAGGAATTGATAATGCAAAAATTACTGCGATTACTGAAGGAAAAACTTGGAAAAAAAAGAAATAAATTCCAAGTCCAAAAGAGGTGGTCGGACCCTAAAAATAAAGAAGCAAGGAGACTGGAGCGAATCCGTAAAAACATAAAAAAAAGTGAGTAGCACGTGTAGTCGTGTAATGTACCTGTTTGAAGGACTTTATGTATTTCATTCTACTGTCACATGAACCAATGCAAACGTATGATTATTGTTTTGTCAGAAGCAGGAATTAACGGTGACAAGGCCACTGTAGATACCACTGATGTAATTACACCTATGATAAAACAAGAAAAAATAAATGTGCCCGAGGGACCACAACACAAAGTGATCTCGAGCAGTGTGCAAGGTGAGCACATGTCAGGTGTTGGAATAAAACTTGTATTAACTTTAGTACAGAGATAGAAGCGAAATGGTAAAACCTTTGTATTTTCTTGCTTCATAGATACCATCGTCATATCAGACGAAAGTTCGGAAGAGAGAAAAAATGTCGCCGAGCTCTACGATCATTTGAAAAAAATGACAATATTGCGAACATTAAGAGAAAAATCAAAATCCTTGATAATACTTTCGATGATATGTAAATGCTGTTTGCAACTGTTGTGCCACAAACCAGTACCACCATTTCACTATAATACTACTTTTTTTTCACTTTTCATATTGTAGAAAAGTTGAACATTGCTATTGTTTTTACCAGCAATAAAAGTTTTGCGTTAACACTGTGTGTTTTTTTTTAGAGTATTTCAGACATATTGGGGCATATTCATTATGTAATAAAGGTTATTATGGCGTTATAACTTTCATAACTTTCATAGTTTTGAAACTTTATAAAGGTTAAATGAGAAATGATTGCCAACATACATCCAAAGGGTAATAACCCACGTGCTTTCTACATGTGTAACAGTCTACAGCCAGACAGGTGCAATACACATCGATACAAAACACAGTGATGTGCGGATTACACACCACGTGGGACTGTGATTGACATAAAAATTTACATACACACGCCCCCCAGGTCGAGGAAGTATCGGAGGATTGTCGTGGATCTGTGGATCTGTCGGAAGTCTATACGCACTACACAGCAGAAACGAGATTGGAACGAAAATATTAAACGGTACGACCAACCAAATGAGGCGACAATCGTCCATTTGGGCAGACTTTCGACCATCGTGTAACTGTATACACTGACCCGACGGTCGTATGTCGGCTGTTTCAGCTGATTATTGGACGAAAACAGTGTAGTGTGTACCCAGCTTAAGCCATATCACCATGCAAACCATGTGCAAAGTATTGCAAAATGTAAAAACAATCATAATGAGCACTTTAAGCAAATATTCAATTGAAAGTAAATACTATGCTTTATCAAAAACATAATAAACAATACATCAATCAAGTAGCCAATTAACTCTAGACAATTAACCAGCTTACTTGGACCATGATTAATTACAAAACAATACTCAACTATAGAACAGATATAAAAGGAAGCTTTTCTGCCTTACAGCACTGGGGTCTTGAGTTCAATTCCCAACCATGGCCTTATCTGTGAGGAGTTTGTATGTTCTCCCTGTGCTTGCGTGGGTTTCCTCCGGGTGCTCTGGTTTCCTCCCACACTCCAAAAACATACTGGTAGGTTAAATAGCTGGTAACAAAATTGACCCTAGTCTGTGTGTGGCTGTCTGTGTGTGGCTGTCCTTTTCTGTCTGTCTGTCTGTCTGTATGTTAGAGAGTTTAGACTGTAAGCTCCAATGGGGCAGGGACTGATGTGAAGGGAGTTCTCTGTACAGTGCTGCGGAATTAGTGGCTCTATATAAATAAATGGTAATAAAAATGGTAATAATAAAAGGAAAACCTCAATAAAAACAAACCAGGAATAGAAAGGGAAAATACTATATTGTGGTAAATAATACCCATTTAAAATAGAAAGAGAAGAGGAGCAAACAATGCATGATCATCATTACAATAAAATACAGAATATATGAGCATACCAGTATAAAGACATTTAAAATACCAACAAAGTTAACTAGATATGTAGCTGCAGAAGGACCAGTGACACAGAAGGCCAAAAGTCAACTGCCAATTTTGTTTTAATTTAATTTTCCTTAAGTGTCCATGGTTTTAACATAAGATAATTGTATATCTCTTTAAGTTCTCTGCACCTTGACTTCTGAATTTATGGTATGTAAATTTTACAGCCCCATATTCTGTTTTGCACATAAGTTAAATACTGCCTGTTTTTTCATGTAGCACACAAAAATCAACTTTAAATTTCAGTGTACAAATAAGCTATCAAGTATTTGTGTGCTACATGAAAAAACAGGCAGTATTTAACTTATGTGCAAAACAGAATACTAATTTGCACCCCTTGCATTGTAACATGGTTTTGTCCAGGAGACTGAAATAAAAAGTTTCTCAAGTTAAGATCATTATTGAATGTGTTTCTGCCATTTCATCTTGTATGTCCTCTTGCCACCTCAAACTCAATCTCTCAAAAACAGAACCAATGATATTTCCACCAGCCAAAAGATGTCACTCATCTGAAATTTGTATTTCTGTTAACAACATGACAATGAAATCTACCCCACAAGCTCGCTGCCTAGGCGTGATGCTTGATTCAGAACTATGTATTGTTTCCTATATCCAATCTATATGTAAATCCTGTGACATACATCTAAGAAACATTTCTAAAATACACACATATCTCACACAAGACACTGCAAAAACTTTAATTCATGCACTCTTCATTCAACACAATTCTTACTGGTCTTCCACAAACCAGACTCTCACCCCTCCAATATATTCTGCACTCAGTAGCCAGATTGATTTTCCTTGCAAGTTGTTCTTCTACTGCTGCTCCATTCTGTCAGTGTCTACATTGGTTGCCTGTTTTCTACAGAATGTATTATAGAATACTTCTACTTACAACATACAAGGCCATCAACAAAAATGCACCAACATAAATATCTTCACTTATCTCAAAATATCTCCCAACTTGACACATCCTTTCTGCACAAGAGTTTCATCTTTTTATCCAAACTTATTACCTGAACCCTTTCCCAGTTACAGGACTTTTTTCAGGCTGCACCCACTTTGTGGAATTCCTTCCCACACACAATCAGACTTTCCTATAGTCTTCAAACCTTTAAGCATTCTCTGAAAACCCACCTTTTCAGGCAAGCTGGACTGTATTAAATGGCCCACTAAGCATGTTTACCTTTGCAATCTGGCTGGACAATAATCAGTATGTAGCACTTGAACTTATGTATCAAACTCCCATTGTCCTGTAGATTGTAAGCTTATGCAGGGCCGTAACTAGGGCTGTGCGACAGGGGCAACCGCCCAGGGCGCAATGCTGAAGGGGGGCGCAATTTAGGAATATTTTAGGTTAATTTGGTTAAAATTGAGGGCTTGGGGGGCGGCATTTGTCTTTCTCGCCCAAGGCGATAGAATTCTAAGTTACGGCTCTGAGCTTATGAACAGGGCCCTTTCACCTCTCAGTTTGTCTGTAATACCCATTCTTGTCTTATTACTGTGTTTGTTCCAAATTGTAAAGCACTATGGAATTGACCTCCACCTGGCTGGCACTGGTGTCCAGATGCACCGATGTTTGATGCAGCTGTGCCAGGATTTCTAGAGGGAGGATTCCAAATGATAGATTTTAGTCCATCATAAATAACTTCCAAATCCTCGTAAATAACCCTTCATAAATAACTAACCCCTCACAATAATAATTAATATCCTAATCAACAGATTCCCTAATCCTCAGTCACTAGCCTACTCAAAATCACTAAATCTATCAGCATCATCATCATAAAATCTTCATCAACCTCCCCATCATTAATCAATTAATCCCTTTATAATCAGCAACACCCACATTATCCACCTCATAAATAATTAATTAATTAACCCCTCCTCATAACCAATAAATCCTTTTGCCTCATCATAACAACAACTTCAACATCATTAACCCCTTTATAATCATTAACTCCATCATGCCCACAATTATAAACTCCGTAATTCATTTATTTCGATCATATCCATTAACCACCTCATAATTATCTCTGTCAGCCTCACCAAAAGTACCCCATTATGATCAGTATCCCCCTCACCCTCATAATTAATGCCCAATCATCATGCCTAACCTCCTCAACATTAGCTTCACATCAATTATATTAATATAATCTCCATCCTCACTTACCTGTTGCTGATCAGTCATCCATGTAATAGTCAAAGGGAAACTGATCACATGTCAGTTCCACAATGTGTTCTTTTACTTCTGTATGCATGAGGGTAGGAATGTCCTGTCACACAGCCATGGCCTGCTACCTTGAAGAGAGAGGAGGGAATAAGTCAGTGCTTTTTCTTTCTCTGGGCAGCTGCAGGTAACAGCTCCTGGCACCGGCCTATGGCATTTAAAATATGACTGTCCAAATGCACCCACGAGGGGTTGGTTAGATGGGTTGGGGGAGTGCCTCAGTGACACTCACAGAAGCTTTGAACACCAAGTAGCTGCATAATGTTAGCGCCGGGCATGTGCATGAAGAAAATGTAAATGGATGCAATACAAGCTGCCTCCAATGTGGGACTACTATAAGTGCTTATAGCGAGACACAGCAGGTAAACAATTAAGTGCTAGAACTGTTATAACACTGTCATTGTATGCTGTAGCATTAAGATTTCCCTTCACTGTAACTAAGGGGCCCAAAACTTTGAAAACAGCCCCAGACCATTATTCTTCACCCAAACTTTACAGTTGCAGTATGCATTTGGGTTAGAAGCGCCAAACCCAGATTCGTCCATCAGCCTGCCGAGAGGGAGGGGGCAGGTACTAATTACCTTGGCCCAGACATGCCAGGGGGCCCATGCCGGTCCCTCACTGCTGACTGCTTTTCTTTCTTTTTTTTGAACCTTTTTTTATTCTTTCGTCTTTTTTTCTTTTGTTTCTGTGGGGTGTGGGTGAGGGGTCGCTCCGCCCCCTTCGTTGGTGGGGGGAGCAGGGTAATAAAAAATAAATAAAAAAATACTCACATGATCGCTACTCTGGCATCCCTCTTCCTTCCTCTCTGCTCCGTTTGCACTGAATATCATGCGTAACGTCATCACATCATGCCTGACATTCAGTGAGGAGCAGTGCAGAGAAGACTCACCAAGAAGACAGAAGAGAAGAGATGAAAGAAGCTAATATAAAGGTAAGTAAAGGAACGGAAGCAAGGGGAGGAATACAGAAAGGCACCGAGTGATGAAGGAGAGGGGGGGCGGGGGAAGGTTGGCACAGTGATGAAGGAGAGGGGGGGGGACCAGCATGACACAGTGATGAAGGAGAGGGGTGGCAGGCTGGCACAGTGTGATGAAGGCGAGGAAGCAGCTCACACAGTGATGAAGGAGAGGGGGAGAGCAGCATGACACAGTGTTATGAAGGAGAGGGGGCACGATGGCACAGTGTGATGAAGGGGGGAAGCAGCATATCACAGTGATGAAATTGGGGGGGGCAGGATGGCACAGTGATGAAGGAGAGGGGGGCAGCATTGAACAGTGATGAAGGAGAGGAGGGCAGGATGGCACAGTGTGAAAAAGGGGAGGGGCAGCATGGCACAGAGTGATGAAGGGGAGGGCAGCATGGCATAGAGTGATGAAGGGGAGGGGGTCAGCATGGCACAGTAGTGAAGGGGGGAGCAGTATGGCACAGTGATGAAGGAGGGGGGGGCAGGATGGCACAGTGTAATGAAGGGGGGAGCAGCATGGGTCAGTGTGATGGAGGAGAGGTGGAGCAGCATAGCACAGTGTGATGAAGGGGAGGGCAGCATGGCACAGAGTGATAAAGGGATGGCAGCATGGCACAGAGTGATGAAGGGGGTGCAACATGGAACATTGTGATGAAGGGGGTCCAGGTGAAGGGGGAAAAGCAGCATGGAGGGCGCAGGGTGGTGATGATGAAGGGGCACAGTAATGTGTATGTGATGGCACAAGGGGCTTGTGGTAGTGTTTGTGTGTGATGGCACAGGGGGCCTGTGGTAGTGTGTGTTTGCGATGGCACAGGAGGCTTGTGGTAGCATGTATGATGGCAAGGGGAGGAAAACAGAAAGGCACCGAGTGATGATGGAGAGGTGGGGCAGGATGGCACATTGTGATGAAGGGGGGGGAGAGCAGCACCCACAGTGATGAAGGTGAGGGGGGGCAGGATGGCACAGTGTGATGAAGGAGAGGTGGAGCAGCATAGCACAGTGTGATGAAGGGGAGGGCAGTATGGCACAGAGTGATGAAGGGGAGGCAGCATGGCACAGAGTGATGAAGGGGGCGCAGCATGGAACAGTGTGATGAAGGGGGGCCAGGTGAAGGGGGAAAAGCAGCATGGAGGGCGCAGTGTGGTGATGATGAAGGAGCACAGTAATGTGAGTGTGATGGCACAAGGGGCTTGGGGTAGTGTTTGTGTGTGATGGCACAGGGGACTTGTGGTACCGTGTGTGTGTGTATGTGTGTGTGTGTGTGTGTGTGTGATGGTACAGGAGTTTTTGTTGTAGCATGTGTGATGGCAAGGGGAGGAAAGCAGAAAGGCACCGAGTGATGAAGGAGAGGGGGGGAAGGTTAGCACAGTGGTGAAGGAGAGGGGGGCGACCAGCATGACACAGTGTGATGAAGGAGAGGAGGGGTATGATGGCACATTGTGATGAAGGGGGGAGCAGCACACACAGTGATGAAGCAGAGGGAGGAGAGCAGCATGACACAGTGTGATGAAGGGGAGGGGGGGCATGATGGCACATTGTGATGAAGGAGAACGGGGTAGAATGACACAGTGTGATGAAGGGGGGAGCAAAATGGCCAGTGATGAAGTTGGGGGGGGGGCAGGAATGCACAGTGATGAAGGAGAAAGGAGGGGGCAGCATTTTACAGTGATGAAAAAGCGGGGGGCAGGATGGCACAGCGTGATGAAGGGGGAGCAGCATGGGACAGTGTGATGAAGGAGAGGTGGAGCAGCATAGCACAGTGTGATGAAGGGGAGGGCAGCATGGCACAGAGTGATGAAGAGGGGGGGCAGCATGGCACAGAGTGATGAAGGGGGCCAGGTGAAGGGGGAAAAGCAGCATGGAGGGCTCAGTGTGGTGATGATGAAGGGGCACAGTAATGTGTGTGTGATGGCACAAGGGGTTTGGGGTAGTGTTTGTGTGTGATGGCACAGGGGACTTGTGGTAGTGTGTGTGTGTGTGTGTGTGTGTGTGTGTGTGTGTGTGTGATGGTACAGGAGTTTTTGTTGTAGCATGTGTGATGGCAAGGGGAGGAAAGCAGAAAGGCACCGAGTGATGAAGGAGAGGGGGGGGAAGGTTGGCACAGTGGTGAAGGAGAGGGGGGCGACCAGCATGACACAGTGTGATGAAGGAGAGGGGGGTATGATGGCACATTGTGATGAAGGGGGGAGCAGCACACGCAGTGATGAAGGAGAGGGGGGGAGCAGCATGAAACAGTGTGAAGAAGGGGAGGGGGCAAGATGGCACATTGTGAAGAAGGAGAAGGGGGCAGAATGACACAGTGTGATGAAGGGTGGAGGAACATGGCCCAGTGATGAAGTTGGGGGGGCAGGATGGCACAGTGATGAAGGATGATGAAGGAGAGGGGGGGCAGCATTGTACAGTGATGAAGGAGCGGGGGGCAGGATGGCACAGCGTGATGAAGGGGGGAGCAGCATGGCACAGTGATGAAGGAGAGAGGGGGGCAGGGTGACACAGTGATGAAGGGGGGAGCAGCATGGGATAGTGTGATGAAGGAGAGGGGAAGCAGTATAGTGATGAAGGAGAGGAGGGGCAGTATGGCACAGTGTGATGAAGGGGGAGCAGCATTGGACACTGTGATGAAGAGGAGGGGGAGCAGCATAGCACAGTGTGATGAAGGGGAGGGCAGCATGGCACAGAGTGATGAAGGGGGGCAGCATGGCACAGAGTGATGAAGGGGGGGCAGCATGGAACAGTGTGAAGAAGGGGGGCTAGGTGAAGGGGGGAAAAGCAGCATGGAGCGCGCAGTGTGGTGATGATGAAGGGGCACAGTAATGTGTGTGTGATGGCATAGGAGGCTTGTGGTAGCATGTGGGGGCTTGTGGAAGTGTGGAAGTGTGTGTGTGTGTGATGGCACAGGGAGCTTGTGGCAATGTATTATGAGGTAGGTCGTGGCTAACTAATGGGTGCAATTTTGTTTGTGGGATGATGGGGAAATTTAATAACGACTATTAATTTGGGTGGTTTGGGTGCTATTGAATGTGGGGGTGAGTTTGGGGAGAATGAGGTCTCTTTATTAAATGTGACTATGAATTATTTATTGGCAGTGATGGTTGCGGGAAATAGGTATATTTATGAAATGTAAATACTATTAATTTATTGCTGGGGCTGTTAGAGGGATGGAAATATGTTTATTTATTAAATGAGATTACTATTATTTTAATGTTGGGGCTGGAGGAAGGCCAAATTATTAATCGTGGGTGCTATTGATTTAATGCCTGGACTGGTTGGAATTTTCTAAATGTACCCATTTTTTTTCCCAAATAGGGCCCCCAACATTCCAGGATCCAGACAAGCTGCAAATAAAGAAACTTGCAGGCACAAGTGGTGAAAGTGACAAGAACAGGTAGGAGAGAGCAGGACAGTCTGTGAAATTTTGTGATTCTAGTGGGACAATCCCAATTTTTGGTGACTGTTCTGCCCAATGTAAGGGGCAGGCCAAGACTGTGAACTATTTATGTACACACTGCATTCTTTATATACTACACTATGTGTGACAGGATGGACTGCCTATGCCACCCTGTCTGTTGCTGCTGGGAATAGGCTGGTCTTACTTTACCACCATTTCCTTTCATTATCCTAAATGCACCCTCTAACCGCAGTAGGATGGGCTTACAAATGCTGCCACCACTGGACTTCTTACCGGCATCCAGAACCGGGTTCCTTCTGGGTAACTGATGCTGTGAGTATACCCCGTAACTGGTGTACGTGGGCTGGTTCTCCTGACCTCTCCCTATGGATCAGGGTTGGTGTAGATGGATTTCACACTGGCCAGAGCTGCTGGATAGCGGGCAGAGTGGGGGTACTAGATGCTGAGTCCAAACCTCAGAAACAGCAGGGAACTGATTAGATTTTGGGTCTAATCTGTAGGTCACAGGGATATAGAAGTTTCCAAGCAGGTCTTTGAAGCTTGTGATGTTTATTTGCTCACCCTGGTTAAAGGTACCAGGAAGCAGGTCAGATGGAACAAGAAGCATAATTTTACAAGACAGTGCTTTTTATACAGATTTGAACATCCTCACAGGGTAAGCCAGCCCCTTGAGATCTGTGCTATTTTTAGAATCAGGATGCAATTTGTTTACCCAAACATAGATGCAATGCAAAGCTAACAATATTTACACTTATCTGTGATATCCTAAAACTTGTTGTGATTTTCTGCGTCTTGTTTTTAGACGCAGGAAAACTAGTAGCAAGTCTTAATTAAACCTTCCTGTGCCTTCAGGTGCTGGACCCTCACACATCAAAAGGTCTAATTAACATGAGATTAACAGTCCTTTCTTCAGACATCTGCAGAATACACATTCCCAAAGAAACTCACAAAACCCCAAAGACGTCATTTCCCTACTCCAAGATACACAAAAAATATCCTCAACAAAGGCTTATTGTATCAGATATATATTGCATTTCCTCTAGCAAAGTTAAAACAAACAGATTTCTTCCCCTGGTCTCAAAAAATAAAGATATCTCCTTTACCAACTTACACACAATATCAAAAATAAATATATTTGCAATTATGCAATAAGCGCCCTGCGCTATTTCCTTTGAATAAATTTATACCATTAGTTATTTATAAGTGATCCAGTCACACTATGGTGCTATATTTCCTGAAAGTTAGGAGTGCTGCGACATATGTCACTCTCTGGCGAGCGGGCACTGCATCCTTGTGCCAATGGTGTACACAACATTGCAGGTTTTTTTCTGTAGGAGGGTGGCCTAGCGCTTTTCTCCTGCTAGCCACGCCCCAATGATGCATATCCAGGCCCTCAATTGTATGAACACACCCACTACCACTTTTTGTACATGCTCAACTATAAGGGGGCACCATGACGTTGTACCAGGGCCCTGAATTCCTCTTGGCAGACCTGGCCATATGGGGAAGTATAATTTGTCACTGCAGAAAACATGTTTCCACTGCTCCAGAGTCCAAAGGTGGTGTGTTTACAGCATTCCAGTTGATGTTTGGCATTGTGCATAGTGAGGCTCGTGTGCAGCTGTTCAGTCATGGAAACCCAATCCATGAAGCTCTTGATGAACAATTCTTGTGCTCATGTTGTGTCCAGAGGTAGTTTGGAACCTGATTGTGAGTGTTGCAGATGGAGACAAATTTTTATGCACTAAGTGCTTCAGCACTCGACGGTCCCATTCCTACATTGTTTTTTCCTACATGTCATCACTTCACAATTACAGCACTTACAGTTGACTGGGGCAACTCTAGCTAGGCAGAAATTTAAATAATTGACTTGCCGGCAAGGTGGCATCCTATGACAGTGCTATGGTGAAAGTGACTGAGCTCTTCAGTATGATCCATTCTACTGCTAACGTTTACTATGGAGATTGCATGGCTGTATATTTGATTTTATGCACCTGTTAGCAATAGGTGTGGCTGAAGTGGCCAAGCACACTAATTAGCCATGTAGCGTACATATACTGTATATAAACCCACAACTTTAATTATTCTCACTTACAGAATGCTGGTTATCTTACCAAGAGATGGTTTAGAAGATCAGAAATGCAAAATCAATGAGCCATATCTATATAATCTAGAAATAGCATCACTAACACTCTCCTTAAACATATTATCTATTCATAAAACAATTTACTGATATACCCTGTTTTCAAAATAAATTATTTTATAATCACATTGATTAGTTCAGAGCCAGAATTGAACTTCACAGAGACAGCAAAATTACAAAGACAAATCTAGCACAAATAGGAAAAGGGTCTTAATTGAGATATCAAAAAAGGTTCTACAGTCTGATAAATTCCTAAATTAGGAAACTAATAAATAATAAACTTAACTGAAATTAATGGAATCAGAACCCTCAGTCTTATTCAATTGTAGACCAGTCAGACATATTGGGTTTATCATCTCCCATCAAACATTGATCTGTTGAAAGAAAAAAATGAGGAAAAAAGAAATCAATTTTAAACTGGCCAATTAAAACACTAATTGATGAAATGGTACAAGCTCAATGCTTTGGTCTTTTGGATGTTTACTTTTCTTCACTCTTTTGTTTTTTGGAAGAACAATCCTTCTTCTCTCTGTTTCTTGTGGGCTGTCTCTTGTTAAAGTCTCGGTCACCTTCGTTGTTTATTGCATCGCTTCTGGGTTACCTTAACTTGTGGATATTGTCGCCTTTGTGTTGTTTGGTGATGTATGTGAAACATCTAAAGAAGTTATTGTGGGGGCAGACTCATATTCATGAGAGACAGGTCCAAGCTTTTGTCTAACTCACATTTCTTCGACTCTCAACTGCAAAGTAGTTGCAATTCATAGACATCTTGCTGCAGTCTGTTGTTGGCTTGCAGCCATTTGAGCTTGGCTCATGGCCATTCCAGTCAAAGTAATTTTCTATGCCTACAACCATTTGGACTTGGTCTGCAAGCATTTGTTCTTGGATTATTACTATTTTGTACTGCTTGTGGTAATTGGTGGGACCTGTATCTCCTTTCTCGAGATTGCAATATGATAGGAATTAAACTTAAGTTAGAAACTTGAGGATGAATATTGTGTAAGTTCCAGAGCCAGATACAATGTGATCATAGGCTGGTACTGTGAGATTTTAAAGTTGCAGTGACTTGCATAGGGAAATATGTAAGGGTCAGAGGCAGCCAACGTGCAATATTTAAATATCGCAAAGACTGTCACTGTGGAATGTATATGTGGCTGAGAATGGTACAGTATCATTTTTTGAATATGTGGCACCTGCTGACACAATGAAATGTATACGAGGATGAAACAGTAAAAGCCAATATGTGGCAAAGGCTGGAGCTATGAAATGTATATTTGGCAGATGATGGCACAGTGAGATGAATGTTACATACTGCTACAAATAAGTGGCATTTGGGGGCCCAAACCAGTATCTTGCCTAGGGCCCTATGAGGTCTAAATCCGGCTCTGGTGGACAGAAGCGAAGGGGTTGGTAACAATTTTCAAAAAAGTCAGTGTGCAGGGAGCACTGTCCTGCCCTGCCCACCATTTCTCTTACCTTACATACTAAAAGCAATGGATAGAATAACTAGAGTTCCTACATCTGGTCATATGATGCTGCAGCTCCCAGTCACTGTCTGGGAACACATTTCACAGTGACCTCATCATCTTATAACTATCAGTGACTAGGACCAGCAGCATCATGTGATCAGATACACATACTTACTCCAGCTCCTCTTCTAGTAAAAGAAGTGGTGATGAATAATGCATGGGCTGTGATCAATAATAAGGCTGGAATAAATGATTGAGAACAGGCCTGTGGTAGATGATGAAATGAGATAATTAGAGGGGTAAATATCATGGGTGGAGGGATGGGTTATAATGGGTGGTGATGAATAAAAGATGATGAATAACAAGGACAGGGGATAATATAAAGCATGATGAATAACGGGTGGGGGATAGTAAAAGAGGTTGATGAGGGATGATGACGGGTTTAATGTATAAAGGGTGGAATAATGATGAATGAGGATAATTATGGAGAACAATAAATAAAAGAGTGAGGGAATATTGCTGGGAATGATGAAGGGTGGTAAGTTAGAACAGGGGTGGGTGTGATGAAGGGATATAATTAAGGGGGATAATAAACAGGGCTGAGGGGATGATTACACTGATGATGACACAATACAAATAGCTACCAGCAGCTACAAGTTGTATTGGTGAATTGTAAACAGAAGAGGAGGACAAATATTTGTCATTAAATAATCCAATCTGTTCTAAGAAAACTGGGACACATAGGTTTACTAATCACATGAAAATCATATGCAGGCTCATAGGGTGAATGTAAAGCTGTAGGTTGTTACTAACGTAGAATTTAATGTACTGTAGGAAGCCATTGGTAAGGCATTATTAAAGACAGCATTTGTTTCAGATGAGCCCTTGAAATAGCAAACGGAGTCATTTGAAGTAACTGCCTACACATGGACAGATCTATCATATAAGCAAGGGGAGGGGTCCCAGGCAACCGACACTTTGATGAACCTACAGTTCTGTAGTCTGTCCCCTACCCCAGGCTTGTCCTATCTACCTTTCTTTGGCTCACTGCCCTCTCTCTCCTTCTTCCTATCAAGAGTGTATCAACAAGGAACTTAACAGAGCTGGCATTAGACTGGGGTTAGGGAGAGGTTGAAGACTAACAGGGTCCATGTATTGGTATGCGGTCAAATTTGCAACACTGGAAATGTCAGCAGTTATCCTGTTGTCATTAAAGTGACGGCAGGCTAAATGCCGACACTTCTATTGTGGTTACAGCTTGTTATCTTATATTACATTGCTGCATTTTATTAATGAAATATATAAATATGTATGTTGTGTTATTTCAATTTGTGCGATGAACAGAAAAATTTATTGGGTCTATCACAAGTAGAGATGGTCACTGACCCCTGTGTTTTGGTTTTGTATTCGATTTTGGATCTGGATTACCGTCGTGTTTTGGTTTTAGTTTTGCAAAACCCCCATTGCGTGTTTTGGTTTTGGTTTTGTTTAGTTTTGTTTTGCTATTTTGTTGGAAAATCAATGTTTTTGGGCCTAAAATAACCCAATTTAGTGCTCCACCTGTTTCATAGATAAGTAATCTAATTGTAAAGCTAATAAATCATCAAAAAAACTGTTTAATTCCTGGTAGGTAGGCCTTCATTTATTCTACACACAAAACAGATTGTCTCCCTCTCCATCTATGCATATTGGCAATGCAGCCACACTTATAGTTAAATATGTAAAGAAATGGAAAAAGGCAGTTTGCTTTCTGTCTCTATAGGCCCCCCTCCACTTGTTGAAAAAAACCAAAAAATTCAGCCGTTATAGACTGTACAATATTAATTGAAATGGACAAAGCCAGTTTGGTTTCTGGCTCTCTAGGCCACCCTCCACTTGTCGAAAATACAGAAAAATTCAGCCGTTATAGACTGTACAATATTAATTGAAATGGACAAAGCCAGTTTGGTTTCTGGCTCTCTAGGCCCCCCTCCACTTGTCGAAAATACAAAAAAATTCAGCCATTATAGACTGTACAATATAAAGAGAAATGGACAAAGCCAGCTTGGGGTCACTCTGTCTATGACACCCTACCCTTAAGGATAAATTGCCCAAACAGCAGTCTTTCAAGATGGTATGTGATATGGAAATTCCACAAGTCCCTTTCCTCTTTGGGGGTAGATTGCACCCTACACTTACATAGAAAGGTTTAAAAAGATGTTATCGTCATAATCTTCAGCTTCACCCTCACCCTCATCAGTGTGTACGTCATCATCACAGACTATCAATTCATCGCTGCTTGAATCCACCATTAGAGAACAGTCAGTGCTTGGATGTCTTGGATGGTGAAGGCCTTCCTCGTGGAAGATGTAGTTCATTTTTATAAACATCATTTTCTCCACATTTTTGGGAAGTGACCTTCAACGGCGATCACTGACTAAGTTCTCTGCTGTGCTGAACACTCATTCAGAGTACACACTGGAGGGTGGGCAGCTTAAGTATTGCAAAGCAAGTTTTTGCATAGGTTTCCAAATTGCCTACTTTTCTTTCCAGTAAGGAAAGGGACTGTCTGACATTTCCAAATCAACTACCTCTTGAAAGTAATCCTCCACCATCCTTTGCATGTTTATACTCGTATTGGATGGAGTTATGGGCAAAGTGACACATTTTTTTGAAATATCCTTCAAACCAGCCCAGATGTTAAATTGTTCTGGTCTGCCCCCTGCGTCTTCCCTGCTTCTTTTTGGGAAATGTAATTTTTTACGAGCAGCAGCAGCTTGAGAAAGTGAAGGAGGACACGTCGTCAAGCCGAGGCCCAGTTCAGCGGCCAACTTGCTGAGCAATAGCTCCTTGCAAAAGTTCACATCTCGCCCATTTACAAGTAAAGACTCAATGTAGGTCTTAAACCTTGGATCAAGCACAGTGGCCAAAACGTACTGATCCGAGTTCAAGATCTTAATACCTCGAGGATCATTGTGAAGCGAATGAAGTACTTGATCGACAAGGCCAACATACTTTGCTGAATTGCTTGCTTTCAGCTTCTCCTTCATTTTCTCAAGCTGCTTTTCCAATAGTCTAATTAAAGGAATGACTTGGCTCAAACTAGCAGAGTCTGCACTCACCTCACACGTCACAACTTCAAATGTTTTCAGCACCTTGCACAGCACTGAAAGGATTCCCCCTGTGCAAGAGTGAAATACATCCCCCCTCCTTTCCCAATGTCATGGCTTGTGCAATATGCTTGGATGGCTTTGCGCTGTTCCTCCATCCTCTGAAGCATATACAGGGTGGAATTCCACCTAGTTACCACCTCTTGCTTAAGTTGGTGGCAGGGCAAGTTAAACTGCTCTTGGAGCTGCTGTAATCTCCTACATGCTGTGGCTGAATGCCTGAAATGGCCTGAAATTTTACGGGCCACCGAAAGCATCTCCTGCACCTCACGGTTATTTGGCAGGAAGCTCTGCACCACCAATATGATGGTGTGAGCAAAACAGGGAATGTGTTGGAAATCACCCAGCTGTAATGCTCGCACTATATTGTTGGCGTTATCAAAAATTACATACCCTGGGGAGAGTCCAAGTGGTATAAGCCATGTATAAATCACATCTCTCAGTTTGCATAACAAATTGTCAGCTGTATGCCTCTTAGTGAAGACGGTGATACATAGAGTGGCCTGCCTGTGACAAATGTTACGTAGTGGTGTACATGCTGCTGCTGTTCCTGCTGGTGAAGGTGAATGACCAACCCAGTGGGCTGTCACAGTCATATAGTCTTTGGTTTGCCCACTTCTACTTGTCCACATATCTGTGGTTAAGTAGACAGTGGGCAGAATGGCATTTTTCAGCGCAATCTCTACATTTTTACACACTTTTTGGTATAGTTGTGGAATTGCTTTACGGGAGAAAAGGTGTCGCAATGAAATTCTGTAACGCGGACACAAAACCTCAGTTAACTGTGGAGATTGGACGCAGATCTAACACTAACATTGCAGCCATGGCGTCTGTGATTCGCTTGGCGACTGGGTGACTGCTGTCATATTTGCTTCCCCTAGCAAATGATTGTTTCACACTTAATTGCTGAAATGTAGGACTGCTCATTTTCTTGACCTGCCTCTGTGCTGACGATTCACCCCCAGCAGCAGCAACAGCAGCAGCAGCAGTGGGACTAACGCTTTCTTCAGAGGAATCAATAACAGTGCAGGAGTCATCCAACCTTAATAAGTGGGATGCCGGGCTAACTCCGGGCGCTACTGAGGATATTGATGAGGATGGTGTGGTGGGTGTATTTTGTAGCCGTCGGGATGTCGGTGAGCGGAGGGTCTTAGCTGATGATGGAGTGCTTGTAATTTTTTTGGAAGAACTTTCAGCTTTTCCCAACACTTTGCCATGAACTCTCGTTAAATGGCGTAACATAGACGAGGTTCGTTCCAAGATAGTTAAGATCCCTCCCTCAACTGACTGTGGCTTGACATACACTACAAATGGATATACAATTGTTGTCTGGATTTGGGTAGAAATAATTCCACACATAAGAAGTGGATTTTTTTGTTTTATGCCCAGGCATGACAATGGCCTTTTTCTTGTCACGTGCCAGAACTGCTGCCACTGGTGCAGGACTTAACCTAACAACCTCATCCTTATCAACATCCTCATTAGTGCCCTCGTCGCCTACGCAAATCTCCCCCTCATCCTCTTCTAATTCCAAAGTGGCATCCTCAATTTGGGTATCACCGGCTACACTCGGGCTATTAAGGCACACATCAGCAGAATGCTCACGATTAGACATCCCACTGTTGGATGGACTCTCCACAGGGATTGGTGTAATTTCTGAATCAGAGCAAACATTATCCTCTAATGCCTTACTGTTATCTTGCAGCTCGGCTTTGACGCGTAACAGTAGTTGTGCACCAATTGTAGGCTCGGTAACTTTTTGGGATCTGCCACTAATAGCCAAAGGTGAAGGCCTCATTCTCTCTTTGCCACTGCATGTGTAAAATGGCATGTTGGCAATTTTTTTTTTATCGGCACTTAACTTTTGCTCAGTAACACTTCTTTGTTTAAAGTGTGGAGTTAGTTCCAGTAAGGAGTTAAATCCAGGAAGGGGTTTAATCTGGTAAGTGGCTAGGAAAGGCTAGTACTAAAGTTCACTGTAGGCTATAAGAAGTTAGGTTAGCCATAATAAGATGAGTAGTAGCAGGCTTGATGATCTCACTTAATGCATATCTTGTCATATGTATGCACACTTAGAGCAAGTGTTCCAAGGTTTATACCTCTGTGAAAAAATGTGAGCAATTGGTCTCTTTGGAAGCCCAGGTAACTGATCTAAAGCAGACCATTGCAACATTGAGAGACATTGCCAACCTGGAGCAGAGTTTACAGCTCACCGTTGATGCGTTAGCTGAGCAGGGTGGAGCAGAGACAGAGGAGGATGCACAGGTAGGCAGCTGGGTAACAGTTACTAGGGGTAGCAGAGGGAGGAAGAGGCAGGCCAGTTCTGAGCTAGGCAATCCCAGCAGATTTGCCAGATTGGATGAAGATACTGTGGAATGCAGTTCAGAATT
This sequence comes from Mixophyes fleayi, assembly GCF_038048845.1. Lineage (NCBI taxonomy): Eukaryota > Metazoa > Chordata > Amphibia > Anura > Limnodynastidae > Mixophyes > Mixophyes fleayi. The sequence continues at coordinate 239,928,881 of NC_134403.1, forward strand.
GGTATAGTTGGATGACACTGCTTCCTCTAGCAACCAGGGGAATGGTCTCTCCAGCACAGAGGGGACCAAAGTTACTCAGGGACCCAGGCAGATTGTGGTGGTAGGGGATTCAATTATTAGGAAGGTAGATAGGGCAATCTGTTACCGGGACCGTGCATGCCGAACAGTGTGTTGTCTCCCGGGTGCTCGGGCTCGGCATATTGCGGATCGGCATGTTGGCACCAATGACCGAGTTAGAGGAAGAAGGGGTGTCCTAAAGAATGATTTTAGGGACATAGGTCGCAAACTTAAGGCAAGGACATCCAAGGTAGTATTTTCGGAAATACTACCTGTGCCACGCGCTAGTCCAGGGAGGCAGCGGGAGATTAGGGAGGTTAATGCGTGGCTAAAAGATTGGTGTAAGAAGGAGGGTTTTGGATTCTTAGAGCACTGGGCTGATTTCTCGGTCAGTTGCCATCTTTATTGTCGTGATGGATTGCACCAGAATGAGGAGGGGGCTGCAGTGCTAGGGGAGAGGATGGTTAGAAGGTTGGAGGAGATTTTAAACTAGGCTCCGGGGGGGAGGGGCAAGCAAGTATTTATGGGATAGACATTGAGAGTAGTAAGGAGGAATTTAACAAGAGTAAAGGGGATGGAGAGGGGGGAAAGGGAAGCATAGCCGATAAGGAGTGGCCCTTTTTAAAGCAAAAAGAAATACCTAAGGGAGGCAATAGACTTAAGTGTATGCTTGCAAATGCAAGAAGCCTGACAGGTAAAATGGGGGAGTTAGAACTAGTAGCAATGAATGAGCAGTATGATATTATAGGTATTACTGAGACCTGGTGGGATGATACACATGACTGGGCAGTCAACTTGGAAGGCTATTCTCTCTTCAGGAGGGATAGGGTAAATAAAAGGGGAGGAGGAGTATGTCTTTAAATTAAGCCAGAATTAAAACCAAGTATTCAGGAAGTTATATACGAGAATATTGGTGATAATATAGAGGCATTGTGGGTGGAAATATCCAGCGGAGGAAAAAGTTCAGAGAAGTTTCTGATAGGAATATGCTATAATCTGCCAGATATTAGTACGATTGAGGAAGCCCAACTTCTACAGCAAATTGAAAAGGCTACACAACTAAGTCAAATTTTAATTATGGGGGATTTTAATTATCCGGACATTGATTGGAGTACTGAGACCTGCGGTACAGCTAGGGGAAATAGGTTTCTGAGCAAGCTAAAGGACCATTACATGTCCCAATTAGTTGAGGAACCAACTAGGAACCGGAATATACTGGACCTAGTAATAACAAACAATGTAGACGTAATATCAAATATTCAAGTAAAGGAGCACTTGGGAAACAGTGATCATAATATGGTCTCATTTGAAATTAGTTTCCAGAAACAACAGTATAAGGGATCAACTAGGACTTTAAACTTTAAAAAGACAAATTTTAATATGCTAAAGGAGTCTATAAAGAGCATAGACTGGGACAAAGCCTTTGAAGGAAAAAATACGGAAGAAATGTGGGCTGTCTTTAAAATGTTGTTGGAAACACACACGTATAAGTTCATTCCTATGGGAAATAAATGTAAAAGAATTAAGTCTAAACCAATGTGGCTAAATAAAAAGGTAAGGGAAGAAATGCAAAGGAAGAAGCGTGCATTTAAATTGTTTAAGTCTGAAGGGTCAGAGGAGTCCTTCCATAGGTACAAGGAATGTAATAAAACATGCAAAAAGGAAATTAGATTGGCTAAATTAGAAAATGAAAGGCACGTTGCAAAAGAAAGTAAGACAAACCCCAAAAAGTTTTTTAAGTATATAAATGGCAAAAGAATTAAAAAAGATAATATAGGACCCCTAAGAAGTGAGATGGGTGAATTGATAAATGATACTAAGGAAAAAGCAGAGATATTAAACACGTTCTTTTCTTCAGTATTTACCAGAGAGGAACAAATGGCAGGAGTAATACATAAAAATGGAAATGAAACCATGCCATTAATTAATACTTGGTTGTCAGAGGAAGAAGTCCAAAGGCGTCTGAAGAATATTAAGATAAATAAAGCTCCAGGTCCAGATGGCATACACCCAAGGGTCCTTAGGGAGTTAAACTCGGAAATAGCTAGACCGCTATTATTAATTTTCAGAGATTCAATCTCATCAGGCTCAGTACCAAGGGATTGGCGAATAGCAGATGTGGTGCCGTTGTTTAAAAAGGGGACGAGATCACAACCAGAGAATTATAGACCTGTAAGCCTGACATCAATAGTGGGGAAACTACTGGAAGGTATTTTAAGGGACAGTATTCAGGATTACTTGGTACGCAATAAAATTATTAGTGGGAATCAACATGGATTTGTGAGGGATAGGTCATGTCAAACTAATCTAATTAGTTTCTACGAGGAAGTTAGTGGGAACTTAGACCAGGGCAGGACAGTAGATGTGGTCTACTTAGATTTTGCAAAGGCCTTTGATACAGTGCCACACAAGAGGTTGGTTTACAAAATAAGGGAACTGGGTCTAGAAATCGAAATTTGTACTTGGATCGAAAACTGGTTAGAGAATAGGGAACAGAGAGTTGTGATAAATGGAACATTTTCTAATTGGTCAAAAGTCTTAAGTGGAGTACCTCAAGGTTCCGTGCTGGGACCACTCCTTTTTAATATATTTATGAATGACCTTGGTGATGGTTTAGAGAGTAAAGTTTCTATTTTTGCAGATGACACTAAACTCTGTAAGGTAATAAAATCAGAGCAAGATGTAGCTTCTCTACAGAGGGACTTAAATAAACTGGAGGATTGGGCGGCTAAATCCAATACGAGGTTTAACACAGATAAATGTAAGGTTATGCATTCAGGGATCAAAAACAAGAACGCAATCTATAAATTAAATGGAATTAATTTGGGAGAATCTATAATGGAAAAGGATTTGGGAGTGCTCGTAGACAGTAGACTTAGCAATAGTGTTCACTGTCAAGCAGCAGCTGCAAGGGCAAACAAAGTATTGGCATGCATAAAAAGGGGCATAGATGCAAGGGAAGACAGTGTAATTTTGCCACTGTATAAATCGTTGGTAAGACCTCATCTTGAATATGCAGTACAGTTCTGGGCACCAATCTATAAAAAAGATAATTTGGAACTAGAAAGGGTTCAGAGAAGGGCGACAAAATTGATAAAGGGTATGGAGTCATTAAGTTATGAGGAAAGGTTAGCCAGTTTAGGCATGTTTACTTTAGAAAAGAGGCGTCTAAGGGGAGATATGATTACTATGTACAAATACATTAGGGGTCAATACGGAGAGCTTTCATGGGAACTTTTTACCCCAAGGACCATACACAGGACACGTGGTCATCCCCTAAGGTTAGAGGAGAGGAAATTTCACAACCAGCAAAGGAAGGGGTTCTTTACAGTAAGGGCAGTCAAGATATGAAATTCATTGCCAGGGAAGGTTGTGATGGCAGATTCAATAGATATGTTTAAGAAAGGGTTAGACAAATTTTTAGCGGAAAGGTGTATCCAGGGATACGACCGTTAATTTAAAATAAAGGATAGTAGTGGATATAGGGTAAAAATATGATTGCAATATTGAGTCTGGGGGGATTTTCAAAATTGAAACAGATGGGCGGTTGCCTACTCTGGATTAATTTCACATATAAGTGCAGGATCGCAGGAGATCCAAAATAGGTTGAACTTGATGGACTGGTATCTTTTTTTAACCTCATCAACTATGTTACTATGTTTTATGCCTCAACACAGTAAAAAAAAATTTAGTTTTGTTTTTTTGGACTGATTTCAAAACACTGTGTAGTTTGACATCGCCTTGCCCAGATGACGTACTGGGAACACTAACATCAGGACTGGTGATAGAACCTGGTTGCTCATTCTGATCATATGTGGACTGCTTTGAATCCATTCTGAGCCCAAAGCACTGTGGAGTGCTAAAAATTATTTGGTAAGATACTGCTGACAGATAGTAATTTTGACAGCCAGAAATATTTAGGCAAAATAATGTGGGACACAAAAAAAGCACTTTGAGTGCCAAATATTGAATAAAAAAACAACTCCTCTATCCTCCTCTCTTCTATAGCGATTTTTGTTAGCACAATTGGATTCAGAATATTGTATTCTCTGTCCCTGCTCTAATCAGCCTGTGACTACACCCTGCTCTCTCCCTCTGTCTAATGGCGATGGATTGCTGTGGAGGCGTGTATTTATAATCTTCAAGTATCGTGAAAACCGAGCCCCGAGATACGATGACGTCACAATGACGTTCGGCCTCAATTTGGATTCCAAACGGGCGGGAGAGTACTTGGCTCGGTACTCGGATACCCAAAGTTCGGGTGGGTTCGGTTCTCGGGGAACCGAGCCCGCCCATCTCTAATCACAAGTAACGTGTTAGGAATCCCACACAATTTATTTTTACTTAGGGTCCCCAAAATCTGAACTGCCCCTACCGACAAAGAACACCACCACATTCCCTGGTTCTCTGGTTCCACATCTTACTGTCCTTACATTAAAGGACTGTTTTCTGTATTGCTGATAAAATCATCAGTAATTAGGGATGTGCACCGGCGACTTTTGAGGTCTCGTGTTTTGTGTTTTGGATCCGGATTTTCATTATTTTTGGGGTTCGGATTTGTCTCGCAATACACTTGACGAAAGGTCTCGGTTCGGATTTAAGGTTTTGGATTCGGATTTTTTTTGAAAAAAACATAAAAAGTTTAAAAATCAAGTTTTTGGGCTTATGTTCACTCCTACGCTATTATTAACCTCAATAACATTCAATAACAAGCATTTCCACTAATTTACAGTGTATTCTGAACACCTCACAATATAGTTATTAGTCCAAAACGTTGCAACGAGGTATCTTTCTGGACTGCGTAGAGGAGTGGGTCACCACAATATATATAATAAGAAAACCATCAACTTGTATGGTTCGCACCAATAAATGTACCTGGACTGCGTAGAGGAGTGGGTCACCACAATATATATTAAAAACCCTGAACTTGTATGATTCGCACCAATAAATGTACCTGGACTGCGTAGAGGAGTGGGTCACCACAATATATATAATAAGAAAACCATCAACTTGTATGATTCGCACCAATAAATGTACCTGGACTGCGTAGAGGAGTGGGTCACCACAATATATATTAAAAACCCTAAACTTGAATGATTCGCACCAATAAATGTATCTGGACTGCGTAGAGGAGTGGGTCACCACAATATATATAATAAGAAAACCATCAACTTGTATGATTCGCACCAATAAATGTACCTGGACTGCGTAGAGGAGTGGGTCACCACAATATATATTAAAAACCCTGAACTTGTATGATTCGCACCAATAAATGTACCTGGACTGCGTAGAGTAGTGGGCACTGGGCACCACAATAAAATATATATAGAAAACCTTCAACTGGTCTGCATTACACCCAAAAATAGTATCTGGACTGCGTAGAGTAGTGGGCACTGGGCACCACAATAAAATATATATAGAAAACCTTCAACTGGTCTGCATTACACCCAAAAATAGTATCTGGACTGCGTAGAGTAGTGGGCACTGGGCACCACAATAAAAAATATATAGAAAACCTTCAACAGGTCAGAATTACACCCAAAAATAGTATCTGGACTGCATAGAGGACTGGCCACTGGACACCACAATATAATATATAGAAAACCTTCAACAGGTCAGAATTACACCCAAAAATAGTATCTGGACTGCGTAGAGTAGTGGGCACTGGGCACCACAATAAAATATATAAAAAACCTTCAACAGGTCTGCATTACACTGCACATACGGCTGCTCCTCCATCCTCTTCATCATATACATGTTGGAGTTTCAGCGTGTGAAAACCTCTTGTTTTTGATAATGTCAGTGCATTTTGAATATTTTTCAATTTGCCCCACACCACTGAATGTACTTTATCTATGATACGCATCTATCTATCTTGACTGCGTAGTGTGGTGGCCCCGGTACACAATTTGGTACCGAGGCCACAATATAATTAAAAAACCCTCCACGGGTCAGAATTCCACCAAAAAAGGGTATGGACTGCATAGTGTGGTGGCCCCAGTACACAATTTGGTACCGAGGCCACAATATAATTAAAAAATTGGGCATCAACTGTCACCGTTGTTTAATATCTGATACACCTAAATATGGACTGCACAGTGGAGTATTGCAGTACCAATGGGCTTATATACTGCTGGATTGGCTTTGCAAATTTGGTTATAATTATTATTTTTTTTATAACTTTTTTTTTATTTTTTAAAAACTTGGGAATAATGGGGAAATAACTATGCCCTTAGAAGCACAGAGCACAGGACACAGCACCACTGGACTGAACAGGACACAGCGCAGGACCCAGCAGCACTACTGAACTCAGCAGGACAGAGCACAGGACACAGCACCACTGGACTGATACTGCAGAATGTGTGAACTTTGTAATATTGCAGAACCACTGGACTTTTACTGCTGAATGTGTGAACTTGGTAATATTGCAGTACCAATGGGCTTATACTGCAGGATTGGTTGTGCAAATTTTGTTGTAATTAAAAAAAAATGTAATTATTTTTTTGTATTTTTTTTAAATAACTTTTTTTTATTTTTTTAAACACTTTGGAATATTGGGGAAATAACTATGCCCTTAGAAGCACAGAGCACAGGACACAGCACCACTGGACTGAACAGGACACAGCACAGGACCCAGCAGCACCACTGACCTCAGAAGGACAGAGCACAGGACACAGCACCACTGGACTGAGCACAGCACAGCACAGCACAGCACAGAACTTAACTGAACAGCACAGAACTTAACTGAACAGCACGAGATATAGCAGGACAGAGGACCACCTAACACACCCTCCCTCTACCCTGATCAATGCCCGAGTGAAGATGGCGGCGACTAGCTGGGAATTTATAGGATCCGAGTATCGCGAGATCCGACAACGGGATTATGAGTCAGAGCCTCAGTTTCAGATTTGAATTTGGCGCCAATACCCGGATCTGTCTCGGATCTGACACGGATCGGCAACGTTCGGGTGGGCTCGGATTTCATAAATACGAGTGCGCTCATCTCTATCAGTAATATAATATAGGGGAAATTAATATAAATGGGATAAAGCAGGCTATGCTGTGTATATTACAAATTGAAATAAATTGCATTTCTATTTACACAAAATCAGGGATATTTAATCTGCACAAAACTAATTTATCAAATGTAAGGATATGTACCATAGTGGTTATATAATATATTAACTGCTGTAAGTACTCACTAAACATGGTAGAAAATATTTGTATAACAATTGGTGCATCATTACTGTGAATGCATTCCCACCATGGTGACCTGTTTATATGGTTGGTGTTGTTGATTTTTTTTAATAACTATAATGTAAGCAAACTGTTATCATACTTAATCTATTTTCCAGTCCAGTTGAATATAACCGTAGAAAATGTATCTGGCTCTTCTCTTCTAGTCATTGCAGGAACTGACTGTGAAAATAAAAAAAATCCTCCCAGTCTAAATTCTGTATTACTCCTTGCTAATTGTGGTCTGCTAAATGCTATTGGTTATTGGCAAAGCTATTTGTAGCACCTTAATCTTTCCATCAAGCTAATCATAATGCATGTTTAGCTACATACTGTATTACAAAATTTCCATCCTTGCTTAATCAGAGTTTTAAAGTGGACTCATCCCTACAAAATGTAGGGACAGCCATTTTGTGGGCTGACCTCACTCCTGATGTCACAGTGCTGCAGCTAATTTGTGGTAAATTTACAGGCTGAATTAATATGAATATTGGTTCAGGTCACAAAAATGCTGCATTCACTGTTTGTTCAGAACATTGAGCATACTTGCCAACTTTCTTCAGCTCTCTTCCAGGAGCCTGCCAGTGGAGGTGGGCGTGAGGGGAGCGGGGCCTCAAAAATCGCATCATTTTGGGGCCAAACGCAGCGATTCACCGGAATCGCGGCGTTTGGGACCTAATTCTGCCCACTTCACTAGGAAGTGGGGCACTTCCTAGTGAAGTGGGCAGAATTCGGGATACTGCCACACTCACCCGGGAGTCCGGGAGACTCTCGCAAAATGCGAGAGTCTCCTGGACATTCCGGGAGAGTTGGCAAGTATGACATTGAGTCCCCATTATAGAAATGATGGGCAACTGGTTCCCTACAAAACTGGATACATATATTTGTTAATTTTATCTGTCCTGCTAAGTCAAGCCCAATGAAAATGATTTCAATACATTTGACTTTGTCATAGATGTATAGCACTAACCTGAGATTTATTTTGATAAACCAGTTATACAATTTGCCTTGCAGATAAAAACAAGTACTGAATATGGGGGTCTTACTCTTCATGAAGTACATGATGTTTCTGTTCAATACACTGATATTTGTAAGTATTTATTTTCTATATAAATTAAAATTAGCCTGTCTATATTGGCTTTGTATAATATTGTAACCCCCTGTCACTGTGTGTAGTGTGGGGTGCAAAGGGTACACAATGCACCTCCTTCTCAAGCCCTGGCAGGCATGTGTGTAAATGACCAGGGGTTCCCTGCACATGCAGGTGTTTCTTTATAAGTAGTGGGACACAGGTGATGTCACTTTGTGTTGCAGTGCAATAAACACAATAATTTGGACGCCAGACCATCTCTATCAAAAACTGAACTCTTTATTTACACTTCTCTTCCTCCAGCACGATAATCATAATGGTTGCATCAATAAATATATATATACAGCTCCTTACTCTCTCCAGCACAGTTCTTAATGAGTTCAATATGGTTGCAAATATATCTCCTTGCTCCTCCTGCACAGTTCTTAAGGCTATCTAGATGTTATATAACATAGTTCACATGTCTCTTACACTCCAGTACTCCATACTTCACTGCAGTTCTCCCCTTCTCTGCAGGGGCATTCACATGGATTCTAACAGGCAGGCAGCTCCTCCTCAATGCAGTTCTGACATACGCTGTGTAACTCTCAACTGCAGATCACCCCTCCTCTGCAGGGATGATTTTTCCTTTGGCCTCTGATACTTCACTCTTTGTATGCACAGCCCCTGGCTCTGACAATACAGCTATCATGCCTCTTATAGCAACCCTCAGTCCAGGGTCTCTTCCATGCAAAATGTCCCCCTCTCTCTTGGTGTTCTCTTTAGTGATATGGGGTTCTCCCCGTCACTGGGATTAGGGACTCTTACCCTCTGCATATGCAGCCACACTGCAGGTTTTATCACAGTACATACCAGGTTATCCTGGTCACAGTAGTTCCACAGCTACTCACAGTTCAGCCAGAATCACAGTGTAGCTCACCTCCAACACATATGCAGCTTTTGTATCCCATAGTGTATGCTGCCACTTGCATCAATTCCAACCTTTTCTCTAGGGGTCTCTGCTCTGGGGACTCTCCCCCTATTCAAGCACACATTACTTGCTTTTGCGCAGTCCCTGCGTTCACACTCCCTAGCAATGCTGGGGGAGCCGGGGAGGAAGCTCCCAGGTCCCCAGCTACATCTCTTCTCTCCTGTGTCTCTTCCTGGGTGTCTTTCTCCCCCCTTGCTGACAGCCCCTCCTTTCTCTCACTCTGTCTCTAGCAGACTGGGCTGGGTTATTACCATAGCAACCAGCTTGTGTCACTTTTCACAAACACCTAACTTTCCCTCTAGGTGACCCCTGCTGTATTCACTGGGGTGCAGGGTTTACTAAAACGCCACTAGGGGGCATTACAATATAATTCACACTGGATGGTGTAAAAGCAGTAGGTTGCAGTAGGTATATTAGAAGCAGTTAAGATGATTTGTTGTAAATATTAACCTTCTTTCTGGCACTCGTCAGTTTACCAGCATATAGTTTTTTAATATGTCGTTGGCATCTTGAAACTGCAATTCAGGTCATGACCATTTGGCTTTCCATAGACTCATGACCCTATGCCGTAGGTGCCAGTATGGGGAACTGCAAGACTGTAGCAATAAGTTTTGCATTGGACAACATGACTTTGTGGAACAGATGTGCAACTAATCTCTTAATGCTGAAAGAAATTAGGTTGCCTCTCTTATCATACAGAATCGAAGAAACCTTAAGATTGTTTATTTCTTTCTTTGTATTGTGTGCAGGAAAGTAAATGTTAATATTGTGCCTTTATTGTTTTATCTTAATAGACAATCTGGCAGGAACAGGGATTTCTGTACAGAGTCCTCGAGGTCCATTTGTCTCTCGCTTCCCTTAGAAAATGTTAGCATACACATATAAGAGAATATCTTATCTGAAATGACAACAAGAACAATGGTGGTGCTTAATATTGTCTTTTTAACTGCTGTTTGTGCAAAGCACTGTCACAGAATATACGAATATTTGGTAATAAAGACCTTACACTTTCACGTCACATGATTGTTGATGTACTGTGCATACGTAGCCATATGCTCTGATATCCAGAGGTGAAAGCACCGGCGGTGCGGCAGGTGTACGGCACCAGAGTCCTTGGAGATAATAGGACCCTCTGCCACCGCATCGCCGGGCTGCATCGCTTTTTCTTGTTTTAAAAAAAATATATATATATTTTATTTTTTTTAACACTGGGACCTCCCACACGCAATCAAAGTAATTGGTGGTCAGTAGAAAGCAGCAGGCAGCGAACAGCGATGCTGCCTGCTGCTGAATGTCCCACAGCACTGTGCACAGACAGAAAGTGTTCATTTCACTTCCTGTCTGATGAACAGCGAGGAGCGACACAGGGGGCACAGTGTGAAACAGAAGGGGAAAAAGTCTGATACAGATGGGGGCCAGGGGCACAAGACATTATTGAAATTGAAGAATGTTTTTTTTACAGAGAAGGGGGGTTGTTCATAGTTTTTATAATCTATATTTCTATTTCTTTTTTCATATGTTTTTTGTTTTTGTGTTCATGCGGAGGTAGTCAAATTTTGCACATGGGCCGAAAACTCGCTAGTTTCACCTCTGCTGACAATCATGGATAAGCTAAGACTTGTAGATCTGCAAGTGGCAGCATATCCAAGCAGGTTATGGCTGTCAGGGCTTGGAGAGACAAGTAGCGCCACATGTTAAAATGCTATTTTTCATTATTACCGAAACACCCATTGCCAAGGGTTGTGGGGTTGAGCCCTAGTGCTATGAGCATGGGGCTGTTTTTTTCTGGAGAGGGGCACATTTTGTTTGTGGAACTGATTCCTCTGGTGAATTAAGCACTGTGCTTTACAGGCTCTTGTTTAGTTTCATTATGACAATTAGGACCCCCCACTTTTATAGTGGGTTCAATCCAACCTGTCCAGCTTTGTTGGGGGGACAACAAACTATTTGATCCACTGCATTAATTGTATCCAGACCAGGCTATGTACTCTGGTGCTCAGTTTACTTTTAGGGTGTGAGGGGGGTAAGTTGCTTTTCTTTTTTTCCTTTCTTTAATCTTTTTTTTTTTTTTTTTTTTTAACATTACAAAGGTCTGAACTGAGAATCGTTGTCATCATCATGCATCAGCATGAATCTTTGCACGTATCTCTTGTAGGTGTTTAACACTGCAAAAGATTCATCTGTAAACCGGGATATCTGGAAATGTGGTCTACTTAGAATAGGTCACATTTCCAGTATACGTTTGTTTTTTGTTTTGTGTTTGGAGCAACTGCACTTTTTTCTCTACATGCATATTTACTCCTAATTTAAATATGAATGTCCTAAAACACTGATGTTTACTGACAATTAAATCATATTAACCCTTTCACTGCATTACCTAATTAACCTACACTATTTCTTGCTAAAATTACCCCTTTATCACATACTTTACTATGAAATATGTCTCATTATTACACATTTCCTTTTGATGAATAAAACACACAAATGTTAACAATATTCAAACTCAAAACATAGAACACAAACAACAACAAAACAAAAACAAAAATAAATGTAATGATTTTTTTTTCAAACTAAATCAATATAATGTTAATTTTTATTTATTTTTAACAAAATGTTCCGGGGGTGGTTATTCAAATTTGTTTCTAAAAAAACATTAAAATACTACATTTAAACATCACATTATTTTATGTTATAAACATATATTTGTTTTAAGCATGTAGTTTGGTCCCACATTTTTCTAGCTCTATGGAGTCCAAAAAAAATCAAGATACCCTTCCTCCTCCTGACCCTTTTCATTTGCCTCCTGGAGCTCCTCCCTGTCCTCCTCCTGAGGTTTCTTCGGGGCCTCCTCCCTCACCTCATCCATCGCCTGCTCCTGTGTCGGCGATAGCATTCTGAACGAAATAATTTTACACATAATTATTATTTACACATGGAGCATTATATAATTAATCTAAACCACTTGCATGTGGATTTGATATATAGGAGGTGTTAATAAAACGAATTATCTTTTATTGTATGTAATCACAAATTTAACCCTTATACTGACACATCACTATTACATAGCATTTGTTGTACCTTGTGATAAGAAGGGTATTGCAAGCAACGTTACTATCTCCTTCCTAATCTCAAGGAAGGAGCTGTGGGAGTCTTCTGCAGAGTTCTGGAGCTGCGGAACACACCTTCTCCTGCCCACTCTGTGCCCCAAATAGGATTTGGTAGCCCTATATGCTGCTTCTTTTCCTAAATTCCATAACACGTGTCAGGACTCGGACCCTGAAAGGAACTAACAAAGCACATGTTTACAAGTGAATGAGGCTTTTTAACATTCTCCTCACTGATTGGATCGTAGGACACATGTGGGTGTGGTTACATAAGTTGCCATTCCCTTCAAGACGCAATCACGTAATTAACCTCCACCCCCATGGTGATCCAGCAGGGTGCCTCATCTTCCCAAAATTCAGGAGCCTCCCGGAAATTCTGGGAGAGTAGGCAAGTATCATATAAAGCAGAAGAAGTGGATTCGACATTGCCACTTTGTGAAAGATCATATCCAAATTAGTATTTTACTCACCAGATATTTGTGGGGTTCTTCTCTCCAAACATGTCCTAACCTGAAGATGAAAAGCCTGGGCTTAGACAAGCATCTGCAAAACATCGCCAGCCAGAGGTGGAACTAGCAAGCTGTAGGCTCTGGTGCAGGTAGGCAGGGAGGAGGGAACTGGGGCCCCCAACCCTCTACATCTGTCATGCAGTGGGCCCCATTATCTCTATGGGCCCCGGTGCACTGCACCTGCTGCACCAATTAAAGTTCCGTCAACTCTCGCCAGCCCAACTTTGACTATCAAGAAGTGGAGCTACTGGTATATCTCATGGTGGATCGCCTGTACCACACTACCCGTCAGCTATCAGCAGGGGGGAAGCAATGCATCTAGGAAGCAATAGACAATCAGGTCAGTGCTGTGACTCCCATAAGCAGATCTGTGGGTGAAATCAGAAAGAGGTGTGTGAACTAAAATGTTTTTTTAAAAATATTAAGCTCATAATGCATGATGAAAATGGCCACATTCTTTTAATATTGTTCAACACGAAAATGTGTGAACCATGTGATTTTGTTTTCTATTTTAATTTAGATCTCTTTTATTAGTTTTTATATGTTTATGGCTGTGTACAGGGGAGGGCTGGCAGACTTTTGTCCGGAGGGCAAGCACACCGCACTGGCCCATAAGTAGCGGCCCATCCTTAAAGGGTGGTTTTTGGTATAATATATATTTATATATATATAAAAAGAGGCTATTTTAGTGTTGCTTAATCCATATATATATTTTTATGCCCAGGCCCAGAGCTGGATTAAGGCTCTGGGGGGCTGGGCACTTTAGACAGGATAACCCCCTTTGATGTAGCATGGTTATCCATTTAGACAAATACACAGGCAATACTGTGTGCACTACTATTAGGTGCACACAGTTCTGCCTTCACGAGCAGTACACGGTGAAGCGGGACATACCTCTCAACTGCCCTAAGCGAAACAGTCACCCAAATTCGGGACTGTCCCACCAGATTCAGGACAGTTGGCAGACTGTCCTGCTCTCTCCTACCTGTTCTTGTCACTGTCACCACTTGTGGCTACTGGTTTCTTTAGCTTATTTGCTGGTTGTCTGGACCATGGCATATTGGAGGCCCTATTTGGAGAAAAAATGGGTACATAAAATATATAAAACTCCAACCAGTCCCAGTTTTAAATCAATAGCACCCATGTTTTATAATTAGGCCTCCCTTCAGCTACAACATTAAAATAATAATTTTCACATTTGCTAAATAGATCTCTTTCCCTCCAAACAACCCTGACATTTGATAGCACCCACATTTAATATAATAACCTATTTCCCCCTCTCCAAACAGCCCCAGAAATAATTTAAATAGCATTACTATTTAACAGATATAACCATTTCCCACAACAATCCCAGGCATTAAATAATTCATAATCAGATTTAATAAAGAGACCTCATTCTCCCCAAACAGCCCCACAATCAATTAATAGCTCACCACCCCAGCATTAAATTAAAGGTCCAAGTACTCCATCTTAAATTCATAGGACCCACTATTAAATTAAATTGCCCACCATCACCCCACAAATAAAATAGCACCCAATAATTAGCCCCCACCTGCAGTCCTCGATTAAATTAACAGCCTACCTCTCAGACACAATACGTTCATATAGTGGCCCCTCTCACACACAATACATTCATACAGTGGCCCCTTCTCACACACACATACAATCATACAGTGGCCCCCTCACACACACATACAATCATATAGTGGCCCCTTCACACACACAATACATCCATACACTGGCCCATTCTCACACACACAATACATTCATATAGTGTTCCTCACACACACAATACATTGATATAGTGGCCCCCTCACACACAATACATTCATATAGTGGCCCCCTCACACACAATAAATACATATAGTGGCCCCCTCACACATACACAATACATTAATATAGCTGCCCCCTCACACACACAATACATTCATACACTGGCCCCTTCTCACACACACAAACATTCATACAGTGGCCCCCTCACACACAATACATTCATATAGTGGCCCCCTCACACACACAATACATTCATACAGTGGCCCCCTCACACACACAATACATTCATATAGTGGCCCCCTCACACACACACACACAATACATTCATACACTGGCCCCTTCTCACACATACATACATACATACATTCATATACTGTCCCCCAAACATACACACATTATTTTATTATTCTGACACAAACATACACTCACCTGGTTCATTGGCGCGCTGTGCAGCTCTTCATCTGTTCGCACATGGGACGGCACCTATGACGTGGTGCGCGTCCCATGTGCCATTAGGTCAAAGTTGAAGGGACTGAGATCTGCACCGCAGACAATTGGAGACCACAGACCCCTGGCTGTGTAGCTGTCGGTAATTACTGTGTGACCTTAAGACAATAAATGATTATATATATCGCTATATGTATGTCTGTACCAGTATTACAGATACTTGTCACTCTGTCCATAGCAATAATCAAAAATCTGCAATTTCACACTGGTGGCAGGATTTTAAGATTTTGCCTTAAAGAGAAAATTGGATTGGGAGAGTTGGTGGACCCATGGCATCATTGGACCTGCCATTAATGGAGCGCACAGCATTGGTCTGCACTGATGAGCAACTGGTGCAAGGTGTGAGACGCATTGACACCAGTGATAGTCTTCCCCAAGTCACTCACCATGAGGTAAATATCATATAATAACACGTGCATAAATTATTCCACACACAATAATATTGTGACTAACTAAATTTAGCTGAACTATTAAACACTTGTTCATACTGTGTGATGCAATCAACTGATCAGATGTTGGAAACTCCTGATTTTAAATAAGGATAAAAAAAAGTACAGAGCAGCTTTAATTTAATAAACAATAAACAAGTGTTACAAAAACAACATACAGTCATATAGTTATTATGTGATATATATATAAAACACTGTCAAGTTTACTATGTATTTTCTGTGATTATCTCTTGGAAAATAAATAATTCAAGTAAAGTTGCCACAAATATACAAAATGGTAGTTTGCACTTTAGGGATATTGTCAATACATTTTTTGGCTGTTTTTTTCAGTCCACATATACACACACGTCAAAAAGTGTATGCATTTTGACATGTTACCTTAGTAATGAATGTAATGAGATTTACTAGTAAACAAATAGACAAATAAACAAATAGATGATGCCAAATGTTGTACAAACTAGATTAAAATATTTTTGATCAACGTAAAATGAATGTAATGGCCTGAAACATACATGATTTTAATATGTGTCTCTTTTTTCATTGTCTGAGTGGTTCATGGCGAAGAATCTCTGTGACCATGTTGAGGTACGGCCATGGCAGTGATGAAAGAGAAGAAGAACCTCCCAAAAGGCCAATATCAACATCTCCTGAACAGCAAAATCTCACCGACAGCCAACAAATGTTAATGGACATGCAGGAGACAAGATGCAAAATTGAAAATACTTTAACCCAGATATGTGAACATTTAAGGAACTTGACAGACTGGCAGAATAAAATGCAGTAAACTTTGAAGCATTTTTGTGCGGCAACGATCAGTTATTTAATTGAACAGAGTGTCGTCACACCAGCCCCTTTTGCACCTCCTGCTTCTGGGGAGCCTGAGCAGACCAAGGCAGTACCACCTGCATCTGAGCTTGGTCCATCCTCTGCTCGGGTGACTCGAAGGCAGGTGCCACAAACATGGAAAATATTGAACCGGGGGAAAGAGGTCATGGAAATCGTAATGATTTGGATGCTCCTCTTCTGATTATTTTGATTGTTTATTTCACTAAATACATGGGATTAGCTGTAAAGTTTCTTTGTTGCAGAGATTGTTACAGAAATCTCCACTCATTTTTCCTTGTACCCCATAAAGGTGCGAGGAAAAATGAGCGGAGATTTCTACTGTATTTGCCAGGAAATGTACGTGGCGCCACATCGTCGGCAATTGAATTCCCTCAATGGTTTCAAAAAACCCTGCTGTCCTTAGATATTTTTTTATTTATTGTAAGCATTACATTCTAACTAAATCCTAAGGTACTTACATGAAAAGAAACTAGAAATCACATATGCTTTTGAGGCAGCATAGTCTTGTGATTCTGGAGGACCATCATCTACGTGATCTTCTTGAAGAATCACCCGCTGTAAAAAATATGGGAATATGTGAGCAAGATGGGGATAAAAAAAAGCCTTTGAGGATTTTTTTGTGTCTCTTTGAAATTACACATTCTAAGGAAAAATTAATAATAATACAAATTCCATATTGGGAAAATGTAAATTTATTAAATGTCTGCATGGGAAAAAAATATGTATACTATACTTCATTGCCATTCAGTAGAAACAAGGGGGTGTTTGGTCACCACTATCATATGTCAGTTACACCTGCTCTGTAGCAGGTGCAAATCACACGCCTGAAAACCAGCATACTTAATACAAAGCCAGGAATTGCATCGGTCAGATCTGCACCGGCATGCCTTTACTGTACATTGCCTGCGGCCCCTGCCCCGCATTATGCCTCTCAAGTCGTAGGCAATAGTAAGTGTCACTTGTGTCCACTCATAAATTGCATGCGATTCTGTTCCATGGCGTAAGGTCTGATTCCAAGCATGCGCATGGCTATTTCACGTAAATATGCCTATAAATGCATATTCATCTTAACATCAGGCCCCATATGTTTTTCTAGCCTCTCTTTCTTTAGCCTGCTTCCTTTCTCGATCTCTCTCTTTCCCCTCCCTTCTCTCTGAAGCTATATAAAAAATCTTCTTGCTCTGTGCTGTGGTACTCACTCTTGCCCATTTGGTTATTACTTTTTATCTACTATTTTTTATGCATTTTTTCTTCCTTTAGTGCTCATTCTCCTTATGGCACTTCGTATTTTCATTCCTGGGTACGCTTTATCCAGCAGACACTGGGAAAATAACTGACGTAGTGTACAGACATCGACTTGCTGTGTTCACACCTTAGAATTTACTCAAAGCTCTGTTTGCTTATGAGTGTCAGACCTTCCCCCTCGCAGTCACATTAATTGCTCAACAGATAATAAACATATTTCAAAGACGAAAATATCAATATCCTTCTCTATTTAGCTTTCTCTATTTTTAGATTTTAGATTAGATCCTTGTTTCCTTTAAATAGGCTGCTAATTTGAACCACATTTAGCTATTATTGAGTGTGGGAAAGTAAGGGGGTATAAGGGCTCCCTTTAGTATAAGTAGTGCTCCACACATCAATAAACATTAGGCGCATCTAAACAAACCAAGGTGTGTATGTCACCAAAGAGAATTTAGCACTGCAACATGGTCATTTTGTGCTTCATAAATGACCTCCATTGAAGATGTAGCTTAAATTACTAAAGTTCAGGTTTTACACCACTGTTGCTGAACTAGGCAAGCCCAGAATCCTGCAGGGAGCATTGTCTTCTATTAGACAACATCATTATATTGGTTGATATTATAAAAAGCACTTTACCCCTATGTGTGTTTTCAGAATTGCAAGTTGTAACTATTTACATAAATAAAGAAAGGTCTAAGCATGTTACATTTCACATGATTGCTTTGACTTTGTGAATGATACAGAAAGATTCATGTACATTCTTTTGTGAATTAAATAATAGTTTATGGAATTTATTTTTATTTTGTATTACAAATTATACTACTTTCTTGCAGCTGGGAGGAATTTGCCTATTAGGAGTTGGTGTATGGATTGTTGCTGACCCTGATGGATTCCAGAGTCTTTTTACTTCTAATCCATTGCTAAGTGCTGGTGGCTACATTCTGCTTATTGTGGGACTGTCTCTGTCGCTTCTTGGATTCCTGGGATGTTTTGGAGCAATTCGGGAGAGTAAACCACTGCTGCTCTTGGTGAGCTCTTCAAAATATAAGGGGCTTAAACAAAAACTTAAAATATCTATAATAAAGGTTAAATTATTTGGATTAAGCTGACATCTGTGTACCGAAATCATATTTGATATCAGTGTTATTATCCCAATACCAGGAGCTTAGTTTTGTTTTTTATCTTTCTTTAAATTAATTCAGTACAAAATTAGTTTTTATAATTTTTCCAGACCAAATAAAAAATGAGAAGATAGGAAATGTAGCATAATTGTAAATAATAAGAGCGTATATCAATATAATGTATTGCTTAATGAACAGAGGGATGTTGTACATTTATAACTGTCAGGGAACTCACAGGGACGATTTGGATTTTTTGCAGTCTGCTTGGTTTGACTTCACCCTCCTCACCAGTGCCCCTTCCCCCCAACAAACAGATTTTGTCTTCACTTCTTCACACCGCAGGCCCAGTTCTCCGGATGGGTACCAGACTAACAAGAGAAGATGTATTGCCAACAAGGAGAGTTCAGGATGTAAACGAACTCTGCATAATAAGTTACCAGAATAAGAAGAGAGGCTGTCAGAGCTGGATATGAGGATCTGCTAAGTGGAAGTGATTACTTGATACCAGGATGAGCTGATAAGCAATAGGCGCTGGATGCAAGGACCTGATGAATGAACATGGATACAGGATACCAGTATTAGCTGATAAGCATTAAGTGATGGATGCAAGGACCTGATCAATGAGCATGGATACAGGATACCATGATTAGCTAAGAAGAATATGATGCTGGATATCAGGACCTGATGAATGAACATGCAGCTTACAAGCTACACGGCTTGAAGATCTGGCACCATTTGAGTAGACAGAGGAAGTACCACCTGCTTCTGAGCCTGGTCCATGGGTGACTTGGAGGCAGTTGCAAGTAAATCTGATCGAAGAGATCATAAACATGCAGCAATAGGAATGTCAGCTAGCAATATATAATAATTATTCGTTTTCAAAAAATCAGATCAGCTCTGATATGACCTCCCCCTGGACAGAGAAAAACCCAGTTATATCACAATGACAGTGATTGCTATGTATTTTAAAACAATACCAGAGAAAAATAAGCCTGTGCTTGGTATATCTCACATTATATATGGTACCAGCTGCTTGGCAGTAAGCCCGCGCTCAGTATATCCCATATTGTATGTGGTACCAGCTGCGTGGCAATATAAATGCCCAAATATGTATACAAAATAAAAAGAAATTTGTCAGCGCTTATCCTTTAAACTGCATATCTGTGTGTGTCTAGCAAAATAAAAAAATGAGGTATTAGTTCATATTTTGATCAAAAGACTTAAGCCTGCATCCCAACGTCAAGGGTACCTCATTATATGCAGGTCCTACACTGACCTATATGCTTTAAACACTATTAAAATGTAGTTAAAATCAGATGCACTCACCTCCCAGGTATAAATCTAGCAAAGGCTGGCTTGTGAGCCACACCCAAATGTGCCTTAAATAGGCTTGATGGACAGCTGCTATGCAAAAAGGCAATATTTTGAAACAAAACCAGAGAAAAATAAGCCTGTGCTCGGTATATCTCACATTATATATGGTACCAGCTGCTTGGCAATAAGCCCGCGCTTAGTATATCCCATATTGTATGTGGTACCAGCTGCGTGGCAATATAAATGCCCAAATATGTATACAAAACAAAAAGAAATTAGTTCATACCGAACACAGGCTTATTTTTCTCTGGTTTTGTTTCAAAATATTGCCTTTTTGTCATAGCAGCTGTCCATCAAGCCTATTTAAGGCACATTTGGGTGTGGCTCACAAGCCAGCCTTTCCTAGATGTAAACCCCTGTACCTGGAAGGTGAGTGCATCTGATTTTAACTGCATTTTAATAGTGTTTAAAGCAGGCCTGTCCAACCTGCGGCCCTCCAGATGTTGAGAAACTACGAGTCCCAGCATGCCCTTCCAGCTATCAACAGGTTGTATACTGGCAAAGCATGCTGGGGCTTGTAGTTTCACAACACCTGGAGTGCCGCAGGTTGGACAGGCCTGGTTTAAAGCATATAGGTCAGTGTAGGACCTGCATATAATGAGGTACCCTTGACATTGGGATGCAGGCTTAAGTCTTTTGATCAAAATATGAACTAATACCTAATTTTTTCATTTTGCTAGACACACACAGATATGCAGTTTAAAGGATAAGCGCTGAAAAATTTCTTGTTTTGATTGCTATGTATGTAGCAATTGGGTGTCTAGGACACAAATCAAACAGGTCAGTTGCACACCGCTGGTACCAAGGGCTGGCAATGATGGTTCAGTTTTTATTGTGATAAATACTGGTAAGCCACGATCTTGGCAGAACATGTGTTTAATTTCTATTAGAGGAAGAAGTTCCTGGCAGGACATATATGTGGGCAGTTGGTAACAATTTAAAAATTTGGTCAATTCAGTTGAATCAATGCTGCCTTACCTAAATCAGTGAATCAAGTTGAAGCAACACAGTAATCAATCATAATTTCAGGTGGATGAGAAGAAAGAGGGAGAAACGGTTTTGCTGGAGCAGTGATGGTTCTTGCTATGTACCTCTAAGTATATTTTTTTGCTTGTGTGGGCACATAAAAACTCTGAAGTTCATGGATGCCTGTCACGGTCTCAGGCGATAGCAGGTCTTTACGATGCAAATCCTAGGGTCTGCACAGTGTAGCGCTACCCATACAGGGTGCGGAGTCTAACGAGCAGACGGTGTTCATCAGGAACTGCCGCAAAGCAGTATGGTCTTAGCTGCGTCTGCTCGCAGGTCGCGGCCCCTGCCAGAGTACTGAGCGAGACCCTCTTGGGAAGTCAGGAGACCAGCAGGTAGGATAGCAGGTATTAGAATTGAGTGTCAGCTTTGCAGACGAGTAGAGTAGAATAGTCGGTACCTGAGTGGAGTGTCAGCTTTGCAGACGAGTAGAGTAGCAGGTACTTGAATAGAGAGTCAGCTTTGCAGACGAGTAGAGTAGCAGGTACTTGAATAGAGAGTCAGCTTTGCAGACGAGTAGAGTAGAATAGTCGGTACCTGAGTGGAGTGTCAGCTTTGCAGATGAGTAGAGTAGCAGGTACTTGAATAGAGTGTCAGCTTTGCAGATGAGTAGAGTAGCAGGTACTTGAATAGAGTGTCAGCTTTGCAGACGAGTAGAGTAGCAGGTACTTGAATAGAGTGTCAGCTTTGCAGACGAGTCAAGTAGAATAGTCGGTAACTGAGTGGAGTGTCAGCTTTGCAGACGAGTAGAGTAGCAGGTACTTGAATAGAGTGTCAGCTTTGCAGACGAGTCAAGTAGAATAGTCGGTAACTGAGTGGAGTGTCAGCTTTGCAGACGAGTAGAGTAGAACACAGAGTAGCCATGTCTTAGGCACCAAAAGGCAACTGAGGAACATGCACTGAGTGAATGGAGGAAGTGCCTTTTGTATTTGGAGCCAAAATTGCCTGGCCAATGAGGAGACAGCCTTAGGTTTTATAAATCGCGGGTCTGCCATGCGCAGACCCGAATCCAAGATGGCGAGCCCGGGACCGAGAGGAGTACCGGAGCAAGGTAAGATTGCCGGGGGTCGGGTGGGCTGCCCGATACCCTGGCGAATGACAGTACCCCCCCTTTAAAGACGGGCACTGCACGTCTACTGCGGGGTTTTGTAGGAAACTTTTTATGAAATTTCTCCAACAGGCGAGGGACGTGAACATCGGAAGCACGATCCCAGGAGCGTTCCTCAGGACCGAAGCCCTTCCAGTCTA
Organism: Mixophyes fleayi; assembly: GCF_038048845.1. Lineage (NCBI taxonomy): Eukaryota > Metazoa > Chordata > Amphibia > Anura > Limnodynastidae > Mixophyes > Mixophyes fleayi. Next base: position 239,951,439 of record NC_134403.1, read on the forward strand.
CCAGGTATTTTAGGTCGCCTTTACAATACTTACTAGAATATGTTTAAGTTCAAACTCCTCCTCTTGATGTGCTGTAGGGACGATAGAAAAGGATGTTGAAGAGAATCCATTGATCTTCAGTGGTTTGAATAGAGAGACATGGAAATAATTGACAATACGGAGAGAAGTTGGTAAGCGTAACCTGAAGCAAACTGGATTGATGATTTGAGAGATGGTATGTGGACCAATAAACCGCGGAGCCAGCTTCATAAAAAGGACTTTGAGGCATATATTTTTGTTGGAGAGCCACACCTGATCTCCAACTTTAAAGATGGGAAGTACCCAACGTCTCTTATCAGCAGCCAATTTATATTGTCTAGAGGACTTTTGATCTTACTTAAGTCCATATAGAGAGAAAGTTGCGGTATAGTAGGTTTGCAGCAGGCACCTGGGTGGGTCGGAGAGATGTGAATTTAGGGAGAGAAGGGTGGTGCCCATAGACCACCAGAAAGGGAGACTTAGAGGTGGATTCATGGAAGACATTGTTGTGAGAGAATTCAGCCCACCGTAGGAGATCTACCCAATTGTCCTGGTTAGCAGAGGAGAACATTCTGAGATAAGTCTCTAGGTCCTGGGTCACCTGTTCAGTCTGCCCGTAGGATTGTGGGTGGTAGGCCGAAGATAGATTCAACTTGATTCCCAATAGTTTGCAGAGGGACCTCCAGAATCTGGAAACAAATTGAACGCCTCGATCCGAAACTATTTCGAGAGGGCAGCTGTGCAGACGGAATGTCTCCTTAACAAAGTGAGATGCTAAGATGGGAGAGGAGGGAAGACCAGGAAGTGGGATGAAGTGGGCCATTTTAGAAAAGCGATCGACCACGACCCATATGACTGTACAATTCTTGCTTTGTGGAAGAGCAGTTATGAAGTCCATACTGATATGGGTCCACGGTTCCTGAGGAAGCGGCAGAGGGAGCAGTTGGCCGGCAGGAAGTTGATGTGAAGACTTGCTTTGTGTACAGGTACTACAGGAAGAGACAATGTCCTTGATATCAGAGTGTAGACTGGGCCACCAATAATTTCTGGACACTAATTCTGTGGTTTTGCGGATGCCTGAGTGACCAGAGAACATGGTGGAATGGAAGTGCTTCAAGAGCTTATGGCAGAGTTTAGGAGGTACAAAGGTTTTCCCAGCAGGAGGGACAGGAGACTTGAGCTGCATAGCAGACACCAGACATTTAGGGTCCAGGATAGGATAAGACGGTTCGTCCTCAGAGAGCACGTGCGCAGGAAACGCATGGGAGAGAGCGTCAGCCCTTTTATTCATATTCCCAGGCTTGAAGTTAATCCGGAGCTCAAAGCGGGAAAAAAACAGCGTGCCTGTCTGGGGTTTAAGCATTGTGCGGTTTGAAGGTATAGAAGATTTTTATGGTCGGTGAAGATTGTAACCGGGTGTCTTGCCCCTTCAAGAAGATACCGCCATTCCGTCAGGGCCACTTTGATTGCCAGCAACTCCTTATCCCCTATGGCGTAATTCTTCTCCGCTGGAAGGAACTTCCTTGAATAGAAGGCACAAGGGTTGAATTGACCTTGGGGAGATTTTTGAGAGAGCACTGCTCCAATGACCACGTTAGAAGCATCGACCTCTAGAAAGAATAGGGAGGAGGAGTCGGGTTGCCTGAGAATAGGTGCTGAGGCAAAGGATTTTTTGAAGAAGTTGAAGGCCTCTACAGCGGTTGATTGCCAAGATTTAGGGTTGGAACCCTTCCGTGTAAGAGCCACAATGGGTGCTACAATGGTGGAATAGCCCAGGATGAAGCGCCTGTAATAATTGGCGAAGCCAAGGAATCGCTGGATAGGTTTCAAGCCCAATGGAAGTGGCCATTCCAAGATTGCCTTCACCTTTTCTGGGTCCATTTGTAGTTTATATCCGGATACGATGTAACCTAAGAATGGTATTTGGTCGAGTTCAAAGGAGCACTACTCCAGTTTACAGAACAAGTGGTTTTGGTGTATCCTGGAGTGGACTTCTGCCACGTGGAGACGATGGGATGTGAGGTTAGGAGAGAAGATTAGAATATCATCTAAGTACACAATGACACAAACATAGAGCAGATCTCTGAATATTTCATTAACAAAACTAGATATTCATAATGACCATCACGTGTATTAAATGCCATCTTCCACTCGTCTCCGGCTCTGATCGGAATAAGATTATAGGCGTCTCTTAGGTCTAGTTTGGTGAAGACACAAGCCCCCTTGATCCGATCGAAGAGCTCAGTGATAACTGGGATGGGATAACGAGTTTTTATTGTTATAGCATTCAATCCACGATAGTGAATGCATGGCCTCAAAAATCCGTCTTTTTTTTTTTCCCAAAGAAAAAACCTGCTCCAGCAGGGGATGAAGAAGGTCTGATAAAACCATGTAGAAGGTTCTCCTTAACATACTCTGACATAGAGGAGGTCTCAGGTAATGATAATGGGTATACTCGACCTCGAGGAGGAATCTTTACGGGCAGGAGTTCAATGGGACAGTCCCATGAGCGATGGGGTGGCAGATGTTCAGAGCGAACTTTATCAAACACATCCAGGAAGGAATGATAGTGCTCGGGTAGAGTTGTGGATTGAGGTGAAGTAGAAATGGCTCGGAGAGGTCGCACTCAAGTAAGACACTTCTGGAAGCACACAAGACCCCAAGAGAGAAGTTGAGAAGTGGACCAATTTATCTCGAGAGAGTGCTGCTGGAGCCAGGGTAGGCCCAAGATGATGGGAGTCATGGTAGAGGGAAGCACATGGAAAGTGATTTCTTCACGATGAAGTGCTCAAACTTGCAAGACAATTGGTTTGGTACGAAGTTCCACAGTACCATAAGCAATTCGGGAGCCGTCTATGGCTGTGATGGAAACCGGAATCTCCAAAGGCACCGTTGGTATGGAAGCCTGTGAGACCAAAGAAAAGGAAATAAAATTCCCAGCTGTTCCTGAGTCCAGGAGGGCAGAGGTAAGAATGGGACCTGAGGGCCCGTAGAGGGTCACAGGAAAGGAACAGATATTGGGAGTTTTACTGGAGGGAGAGGTTTTGGAAAACCCTAATCTGACCTCTCCTGAGCAGGATAGGGTCTGGCATTTCCCAGCCTCTTGGAGCAGGAGTTAAAGAGATGTCCTGGATCAGTGCAGTAAAGGCACAGCTTGTTCTTGAGCCTCCTGTCACGTTCCTCTGGGGTCAGGCGGGAGGGCCCAATTTGCATGGGCTCATCCACCAGCACCGGATGGGAAAAGTGAGGTGCGAGTCTAGTCGGAGTACGCTGGGAAGCATCCTTCTCAGAGGACCTCTCGCGGAAATGAAGATCCACCTTGTTGCAAAGCGAAATCATAGCCTCAAGTGTGGAGGGTAATTCCTGTGAAGCTAAGGCATCTTTGATTTTATCGGATAGACCCTGCCAGAAGGTAGCCACTAAAGCATCATTGTTCCAGCGCAGTTCAGACGACGGTGTTTGAAATTGGATGACGTATTGAGCCACCGAGCGGAAACCTTGACGAAGGCAGAGGATGCTAGATGCTGCTATGGTGACTCTTCCTGGTTCGTCGAATATTCTACGAAACGTTGCTATTAAAGCAGCACTATTCGCCAGGAGAGGATCATCACGTTCCCAAAGAGGTGAACCCCAGGCTAAAGCCTGGCCTGATAGGAGTGTTATGAGATAAGCCACCTTGGACCGCAGAGTTGGAAAGATCTGTGGCTGGAGTTCAAACTGTATTGAACATTGATTCAGGAAACCACAGCATAATTTGGGGTCCCCGTCAAGCTTAGAGGGAGTTGGAAGGCGCAAAGTAGAATTGAAGGGAAGAGCTGTGACAGGTTCCGGAGGAAATGCTGCCTGGACAACTGGAGGTATTTGGAAAGAATAAAGGCGAGCAGCGAGGCTTTGGAATCCTTGTAGAAGCTGCCGCTGAATCGAATCCTGTTGCTCCATTCGGCTAAGCAAATGCTGTAACATGTCTTTCGCCGAGGGTTCCACGTTGGGATCCGTCATGGTAAAGAAAAGTTTGGCCTTTTCCTACTGTCACGGTTTCAGGCGATAGCAGGTCTTTACGATGCGAATCCTAGGGTCTGCACAGTTTAGCGCTACCCCAACAGGGCGCGGAGTCTAATGAGCAGACGGTGTTCACCAGGAACTTCTGCAAAGCAGTATGGTCTTAGCTGCGTTTGCTCGCAGGTCGCGGCCCCTGCCAGAGTACTGAGCGAGACCCACTTAGAAAGTCAGGAGACCAGCAGGTAGGATAGCAGGTATTAGAATAGAGTGTCAGCTTTGCAGACGAGTAGAGTAGAACACAGAGTAGCCATGTCTTAGACACCCAAAGGCAACTGAGGAACATACACTGAGTGAATGGAGGAAGTGCCTTTTGTATTTGTAGCCAAAATTGCCTGGCCAATGAGGAGACAGCCATAGGTTTTATAAAGCGCGGGTCTGTCATTTGTAAACTTTGTATCTGCAGCATGGTGGCTTAGTGGTTAGCACTCCTGCCTCACAGCACTGGGGTCATGGGTTCAATTCCCATCCATGACCTCATCTGTGTGGAGTTTGTATGTTCTCCCTGTGTCTGCGTGGGTTTCCTCCGGGTGCTCCGGTTTCCTCCCACACTCCAAAAACATACTAAGAGGTTAATTGGCTGCTATCAAAAATTGACCCTAGTCTGTCTGTATGTGTGTGTACATTAGGAAATTTAAACTGTAAGCTCCAATGGAGCAGGGAATGATGTGAATGAGTTCTCTGTACAGCGCTGCGGAATCAGTGGCGCTATATAAATAAATGATGATGATGATGATGATGATAGTTAATCCATATCTGGTGTGGTGTTCTGATAAACACAATCAATAAGGGTTATGGTCTGATAACCCCTTAATGTTTTAATATCTGTACTTTTTTGACACAATTTTTATGTTTATTATATGATTGACATAAAGAATGAAGGAAGAAAGCTATCAGAATGATAGTAGGTGAGTGTCTGCTGTCCCAGATTGCAGTATATCTGCACCATTCTGTAATTCTCCCTCACTTTCAGATTTAGTTTTTTGGTGGCATATGATAATAACAATTAAGTAAAATAGTTTTCAGGGAATATCAAGTCCACCATGTAATTATGAAAATGGACTATTAATAGTTTCTGGTTATGAGCTTCATAGAAAAAAAAGTCTGAATAAATCTCTTGTATAAATGGCATTGGAATTTGTTATCATCATCATAAACAACTATTTATTTATGTAGCGCCACAGCTTTTATCTGCATTTAGAATATATAATTTGTTATAATGTACTAAGTAGTGAGGCCGTTATTTATCATCAGCAACAAATTGCAATAGACAACTTATATTGCTCTGTAAAATACTGGCATTTGCAATTGTAATTAATTAATTAATATTATTGATAATTCATATACTAAATAATTATTAAAACATAATTAATACATAAAATTCTGTTGCAATATTATCACAAATTACTGCAACAGAAATGCAGGTGAATTGGTTAATCACAAATTAAGGGGGGTATTCAATTGACCACGAAATAAAAAAAAATTCCCGCCGCATTAAAAAAAAAAATCACCCGCAGGTTTTCAACTGGTATACCGACCCTTTTTAGTTAACACAGCGTGAAAACTTGTGCAATTCATTTGAAAAAGAGGGAACTCTGCCCCGCGCGTTAATCATTGTGTTTGCAAGTTTTTAGGGGAGTGAAAGGGAGTTTTAACACGGTCATGTAAAACACTAAAGGATTTGCATTAATTTTCATACATTTTATTGCATTACACAATATCTACATTACAGTACTTTAGCATATTTTTTTTATTTAACTATTTCTTACTATAGAATCATCAATACCATGTCAAAACACATTAGTACAAACATATGTGTACCAAAAACATAAATAAATATATTAAATTATTGATTTATTTATTTATTTATATTTTTTTTCACAAGAAAATCAACTTTTACATGTTAGGCATTAGTGATAAACATATTTTATCTTTTTTTTTTCTCATTATTACATGATTTTCAAATACTTTTAAATTTTTATCACACCGCAAGGAGGTGCGAGATAAAACAGCATATTGGACTGTTTAGCATGCAGGAAATGTTAACCTGCTCAAAAATTATAAAAAACAGCGTTAAAATGACAACGTGGTTCAAAAAAAATTCTTGCTGTCAATTGAATACCCCCCTAACTCCAAATCAGGATACATGCCAGGATCATATGTTATATTTAGCTGTGCCTGGAATGTATTCTGATTGTAGGTCCTTCATTTAGATCTTGATCTATAGGGGAGATTTTTCTGTTTTTAAGGAGTTTAATTTAATCTGATTTTCACTGAATCATTTGCTTTTATCCAAAAATCTGATCTTCTTATGGGTTTGCTGTGATCCTCTAACATGTAATCATATAGTACATAAAGAGTAATTGCACGTGAAAATATAGGAAGCATCCTGAATACCCCTTATCCCTGCTCTCGTATAAATAAAGTATAATTTACAACATCCTTGTTTTACATTTCAGCATTCTACACAAAACTGCTTCTTGGTAAAAAAAAAATTATTCAGACTTATATAAAAATCAAATACTGTTCAGTGAAAATATATAAAGCAAATAAATAATATGCAGCTGTTACCTGAAATTTTTTATATATTTTTAACTTTCGTATGTTTATTTTGTTATTTATCAGTTTTTATCTCACCTAATTAATTCAGTATTTTTTTATTACAGTTCTTTATACTTGTTTTGCTCTTCTTCACTGTGGAACTTATTGGCATTATTCTGGCCTTGACCTATCAGAACACGGTAAGTCTAAAAATAAATATTTGCTTCTTATTAGATATCATTGTGAATGTACATGTAGCTTTAAATATATGAATCAAAGTCCAAGCTCAATCCTACTGGTGTCAGGGATTAATAAATCCATTGGGCTTTGGATCTGGATATTGTAGCCATAAAATCTCCTTCTCTCCAGTTCTTACAAATATGTTGTGTGTCAACAAATCTCAAACCTGCTGGTTCTTTGTTGTGTAAAACAATTAATGGTTTGACACATTGCGGATGGTTAAGCCTCTTCTTACATTTTTTATGTATTCTGAATTTCTCACTTTTATTTTTATTTTTGTGCATCCAACATACTGTAGTTTGCAGGGTCAATACAAGAGGTAGAAAACCCCCAGGTGTTACAAGTTATAATTCAATTTTATACGTCATTTGTTTTAAATTGGAGGTCATTTTTTGTACAGGTTGTGTGGTGAGTATGGAAGCATTTTTGCATCCTGTACATTGTGTACAATAATGGTATATATGATCAACCAAAAATGATCTATATATAATTTTTGGTTGTAAAGGAAGAATTTCCTTTAAATCTTCATCCATGTTGAAAACATAGCACTGTGCTTTATTATTCTCTGTGGGGAGTTCAATTGCTGGCAATGTGGTACATATGCATTGTGCTGCGTACATTGCTGGCCAATATGATAGAAACCTCCACTCATTTTTCCCTTGTACTTCCAAGGTGCAAGGAAAATTAAGTGGAGATTTCCGTGAAAAGTTCACCAAGAAGTTTCTCACAGATGTTCTGGAGACACTTCACATCTAATTGAATTACAGCTGTATTGCGATTTTTTTTGTTCCTTCTTTTTCTTTTTGTGCTTGTAGGCAAATATGTTTTGTAAAATATTTTGAACTTTCAAAGGCTTTTAAAATGCACCTTCTTTATACATACCATCAACAAAAAAAATATTTTTGTTGTGTTTTATATGTAGTTGTACTTAGGCAATTGAGTTTTACTCTTATGTATTCACCTTTTGTGGTGATTGCAAGTAGAAAGTTGTTACTATCCACTTGCTTGATATGTGTCCTAGTTTGAATTTGTCTGTTTTGTATAAATATTTCTAAGTTTAGAAAGACTAACATTTTTTTACTGCTATAGGAAGTAAATTGTACATTTTTGGTGCTATAATTGATATGTTACAAATGTGAGTTTTACTTCTATTCCATCCTAAATAAACAAACAGTATGTGTTGTGTTACGAATCCAGATTTAATCATCTTCCCGCTTAGATACACACAGATTGGCGTAACTGGGTGCAAATAGTGTACCCATCGCTGTACTTTGAATTTGTCTATAATACTGCCCTTCATGACTGCAACTGGATGAGCTTACATTGCCACCTGGTCGGTTGGGAGGGAGAGACAGGGCCGGATTAACCATAGGGCTAACTGGGCTACAGCCCAGGGGCCTATGGCATCCAGGGGGCCCTTGAAAGTGCTCAGCAGCAGTATTGATCGGTAGGGGGCGGGAGCGCCCCGGGCGCTATCAGTGCTGCTGAGCACTTTAACTGCGCTCCTTCCCTGGAGAGCTGTAGTCTCCTTACTGAGGAGATCTCGTGAGTCTCACTCTCACGAGATCTCCTCAGTAAAGAGTGTACAGTGCGCCGGAGAAGGAGGTAAGTGCCGGGGAAGGGGGGTTCGGGCAGCTCGGATCACGGGGGGGGGGGGGGCCTCACGGGGGAATGGAGGCCCACTTAGCCCAGGGGCCTCAATTCCCTTAATCCGGCCCTGGGGAGAGATGAGGAAAAGGGATGTCCTTCTTACAAAGTTTATCTGAGTTTCTTTCTTTTTCATCGTCAGTAACAAAATGTTACTGACAACTCCTACTGGTGTCACCTTGCCACCAGACACTCGCTGACTGCAAATGCCAATTGCACAATAGTTGTATTCTCACTGCCACCACTAGGCTCCTTTACGCCACCTAGATCCGCTTACTCATGGGTAGCTGGTACAGCTGTTTCAGTTAATTTTTACTGTGGGTTGGCTGGTATATCCTGACTGCTTACTATGGATAAGGACTGCTGGGTAGTGGGCAGAGCTCTGACACAGAGACGCTGGGTTCAACATAGGACATTCAAGGACGGAATACAGCAGGCAATAGGCGTCAGACAGAATCTACAAGCAGTGATGTTTTATTGCTTAAGGATCCTTATAAGGACATTTACACATTAGTTAAAAATACTAATGATCTTCCAAAAGTTCAGAAGGTATCCTACTACTGTTGAAATACAAAATACAGTTTTTATATACTGTTTCTGACACACATTTTGACAGGGTGTAATCCAGTCCCCTGATCCTAGCTGGTGTCACAAAGTCTGAGATGTTACATTCAATGTTTTAGCATCAGGATGTTTTATATTCTCTAAACTTGGATTTAACACAATTTAAACGTAACAAAATTTACATCAGTCTGTGATTTACTAAACTAGTTGCTGATAGGTTTCCAATCTCTCTAAGACACATGATAGAAAGGTAACAACCCCCTGCTCTGTATTCAAGCTGAAAAGATGTGTTCATCACTGTTACGAAACTGAACTGAGGACTTTTTATTCATCACCCATTTCTCACAGTTTAATATACTTTTTAAGCATTGGCCCAGTCTAAGTATATTCACCAGAGCATTGGTGTAATATGTGTATTGTTATTTCATGTTATAAGATACATTTTGTCCTTGCTATTACCTGCAATATTGTATGTATTAGAAATATAAAGAATATTGACATATTGTGTGCAAATAACAGGTCAGAAGAAGTCATGTTGCATGTATTAGCTAAGGTAATTACCATTTGTCTCAAATGTCAATTGTTATGAGGTGTGGCTTAGATCTGGTTGGTAATCAGAACAATGGCTGAGTGACTTAACATGGCCATCTGGCAGCCCAAGTTCATTTGCTAGGTCAACAGGTAATCTGAGAGGCAATTAGATTAGAAGTTTTAGATGGTATGCAAAGTGCCTCCACAGTACCATACTGGCTGAAATAGCTTTTGTAAATGTATTAATATGTATCAATATATTCTTATTAATATTCTTATTAATTTTTATTTATAAGGCGCCACAAGGCATCCGCAGCGCCGTACAGAGACAAACAAATTACAATACAATGGGAGACAGCACAGTACAGTAAACAGTAAGCACAGCAAATCAGTAAGCTCAATGCACAGCTAGAGAGGGCGGGGAAGGAGGAGGTAGGATCCGCAAATGACGGGGCCCAAGAAGGAGGGCGCGGAAGACAGGGAGACCCCCAGGAGGGAGGAGGAAGCGAGAGTGGACGTGGAGTGGAGCCTCGAGGAGGAGGGCTAAGTAGCTGGAGAGCAGAGTTAGAAGTGGTGGAAACAGGAGGAGAGATGGCCCTGCTCAGAGGAGTGTACAATCTAAGGGGAGGGGTGGACAGACAGAGAGACGCAGGGGAGAGAGGAAGAGTAGGGGGACGGAGGCAGAAGATAAGGTAGGAAGTTAAGTGGGAGACAGAAAGGCTTTAAGAAAAAGGTGGGTTTTTAGGGCCCGTTTGAAACTGGACAGATTAGGGGAAGATCTGATGGAGGGAGGGAGCTTGTTCCAGTGGAGGGGGGCAGCGCGGGCGAAGTCTTGGATACGTGCGTGGGAGGAGGTTGTAAGGGGGGAAGAGAGGCGACGGTCAGAGGCAGAACGGAGAGGGCAGGATGGAGCATGAATAGAGAGGAGGGTGGAGATGTAGGGCGCAGTGGAGTTGGCGAGGGCCTTGTAGGTGAGTGTGAGGAGCATAAAGAGGATTCTGAAGGGGAATGGGAGCCAGTGAAGGGCTAGGTAGAGGGGGGAGATAGAAGAGGAGCGGCGAGAAAGGAAAATAAGCCTAGTGGCAGCGTTAATAACAGATCGAAGAGGATCGAGATGAGAGTGGGGGAGGCCAGTGAGGAGGAGGTTGCAGTAGTCCAGGCGGGAGATGATCAGAGAGTGGATAAGGCATTTGGTGGCATCTTGGGAGAGGAAGGGCCGGATGCGAGCGATGTTACGCAGCTGGAAGCGACAGAATTTAGCAAGAGAGAGGATGTGGGGGCCAAAGGAGAAAGAGGAGTCAAGGATGACACCAAGGCAGCGAATTTGGGGGACAGGGGAGATAGAGATGTTGCCGATAGTGATGGAGAGGTCAGAAGGGGATGAGGTATGAGAGGGAGGAAAAACTATGAGCTCAGTTTTGGCAAGGTTAAGTTTGAGGAATCAAGAGGACATCCAGGAGGCAGAGAGGCAGGTGGACACCCTAGAGAGGAGGGAGGGAGAGAGATCAGGAGAGGAGAGGTATAGTTGAGTGTCGTCAGCGTAAAGGTGGTAGCTGAAGCCGAAGGAGCTGATGAGTTCACCCAGGGAGGAGGTGTATAGAGAGAAGAGTAAGAGTCCCAGAAAAGAGCGCTGAGGGACCCCGACTGGAAGGGTGGACGGGGGGGAGATAGACCCAGGGTTGGTGACAGAGAAGGATCGGTGAGTAAGGTAAGAGGTGAACTAGGACAGGACTGAGCCTGAGAGGCCGAAAGACTGGAGGGTATGAAGGAGGAGGGGGTGGTCAACGGTGTCAAAGGCTGCAGAGAGGTCAAGGAGGATGAGAAGGGAGAAGTGGCCCCTGGCTTTAACAGAGAGAAGGTCATTGGTGACTTTAGCCAGGACAGTTTTAGTGGAGTGGAGGGGGAGGAAACCAGACTGGAGACGATCAAGGAGGGAGTATTCAGAAAGGTAGGAGGTGAGACGGCTGCAGACGAGCCTCTCGAGAATTTTTGAGGAAAAGGGAGAAGAGATATGGGGCGATAGTTTGAGAGAGAAGTGGGGTCGAGATTAGGTTTCTTAAGAATGGGGGATACGAGAGCATGTTTGAAGGAGGAGGGGAAGATGCCAGTGGAGAGGGAGAGATTAAAGAGGTGAGCGAGGTGAGAGCAGGTGGTGGGGGAAAGGGAGCGAAGAAGGTGGGAGGGGATGGGATCCAGGGGACAGGTAGTGGGGGGGGGGATGAAATGAGAGAGTGGACTTCCTCGCCGGTGGTGGGACGGAAGGAGTGGAGGGGAAGGTGGTTGGGGGGGAGGATGGAAGAGTGGGAGGGGTGGAAGAGAGAGTGGAGGAGGAGATTTCAAGTCGGATGGCCTCGATTTTAGAGGAGAAGAAGGAGGCGAAATCAGAGGCAATATAGCTCTTATTGTATCAAAATATCTATATCACAGACTCAGATTGTGTAACACTGCAGATATAATGTGTCAAATGTTTTTGTTTAGTGTATCCAGCCAAATGGCTAATTCAGTCAAGCCATTTCATTGTGTAATCAAGATAACAGACACAGTGGGCCTGAGTCATTAAGAAGAGCAAAACAAAAAAGCAGAAACTATCCACCTTGGCAAAACTACATTTAAAATGTAGTACATTTAAAATGTGGGTGCAGATTTAAAGTTGGAGTAGGGCATGTCCTAGATCAACTTTAAATTTCAGTGTAAAAATAAAGCTATCAAGTATTTGTGTGCTACATGAAAAAGTAGCCAGCATTTTCTTTACATGCAAAATATAAGGAAAATACTTGCAGTGTAACATGGTTTGTTCCAGATCAAAATGTACTCCTTTTTTTGCTTTGCTCTCCTTAATGACTAAGGCCCTGTATGTCTAACAGTTAAATAATTTAATTGCCCACTGAAAGGGGGAGGATTAATTCATTGGACCCTACTCCCTGTGTAAACAGCTAAGAATACAAGGAGGGCCGATCCTGGTGTACAAGACATCGCAAAATGGACTCTGTGTCAGGCATTGCAGTGCCATTGGAAGAAACCTTTACCAGAACAGGGTCTGTGTGAGCCAGTAGCCCATGCTGGGGGATACAGGACTGTCTAGCTAAACATTAGTAGTAATACTGTAGGAGGATACAATTCTGAAAGATACTGAGATTATTACTTTGGAGTGCTGACTGCAAGAGGCTGCTGGCGGGTACACGCTACCATTTACCCTGTATCTTGAGAATGTTCTATGGTGTTATGCTGTCATGATAAAACCTTTTTTTTGTATATACTCTGGTCAACCAGAGTGAGTTGATTCCCATGGAGGATAAGCACTGTCCCAGCTAAGAGTGGTTTACTCATGGTCACTCACATGGAAAGACTTACTTAGCATGGGATATCCTTTCTTCCTTTCTTGCAAAAACAAATTTCCTCCAACATATGCCTACTGCATCAGAAATCATTACATTTACAATACAAAAATCAGTGCATTTGCAATTAAATACATCGGCGCATTGCCACACAATTTGAAATACATTTATACAATCAATTATTTCTAGGTGATCCAGTCATAATGACAAAAATAGTTGCAAAGTAAAATTAACACTATACTGTCCATGATGAAACTGTTCAGTTTTCAGTTGAGATTGCATAAATAGTGATATGTATGCCCGCACCCATCTATGCCAATACAAGTGTAAAGTGATTTGACATCGCAGGTTCCTAATGTATGTGTCTTAACACTCAATTTCTTACAGCACATCGTAAGTATTCAATGAATAAGGGGGCAGCACTGCTTTGAACAGTATGGATTTTAAAAAAAATTTAATCTCATCTCGAATATTTCATTATTGAGTCATCTAATCCTTAACTCTATTTTTTGTTATCACTTTAACAGGTTAAAGAAGAACCTTTTTTGCTTGAGTTGCAGAGGTATTACAAAGGAGACAACTCTACTGAAGTTTTCAGCCAGTCCTGGAACACCATTATGATCGCAGTAAGATTTATTCAGGCCTGGCGGTACACTTAATATGTAGCTAAACCTAAACCATTTTAATTATCTTTTTTTAAACTATGTGTAATAAACATATATTAGTATATGTGACAGTGATAAATAATTATTTAACATACATCAGATCTACAGATCTATCAGATCTCAGCTTTTACATACTTGGAGCTGCCAGGATGATGTCTCTCATGGGCCAGTATATTATTGTATGTGCTGACAGCAAAGAAAACGTTACTATTGTTATTGAAATTCTTTGCTCTGATGTCTATTTTTGTGTTGCGTGGCAAGTAAATAGGCAAGTGAGGGGAAATGTTTGCTGCAGCATATTTAATAATATTGTTTGTATGCAACTAATCAGATTCTGGCAACCCATCATATTCTTTCAGCTTACTAGGGCATCTTAGAATATAGAAGCAAACATCTTATTGTTATATTTATAGCACATTTGGACACATTGCTCATTTCTGCATACTCTGTGGTCCTGCCACCCACAGGTGACAGTGGTCATTAAGCCAGGCAAAATTCATTACGAGGTTTTTTGACCGGTACCACTTTGTCTGGTTATAACTCCTTACAAATTTGAAGTATTTACAAGTTGAGGCAGAACTGAATTACATCACTGTTCGATCCCGCGGCAGGAAGTTAGATTTACCACTAGAGGACTTCTGAATCATGGTGTCTACTTTATCATCAAAGTGCAGGGAACCTTCAAAGGGGAGTATCAATAGACTATTTTTAGATTAAAAAGCTGCAGAAAATGGACAGTGTCAGTGAGCTGTTTTATTCCTCTCTGTGTAACTTCAATGCTTTTCAGAAAATATTCTATATTATTTTTTTTCCGGGACATCAGTAGGAAGCGTCTCTCCCCATAGTCTGAGTGCTCTGGCCACTGAAGCCATAGCTACCCCTTATTTCAAGGTGGTTCCAGAAGAAATAGGAAGCTTTTTTAAAACAATTTTTCATGTTCCTAGCCAAAGAATCTCTTAGCGGACCACCATCTTCTAAAAGAATAGTGGTTCTGGCTGATAAACTGGCTAATGATGCATCCATCAATTACTACTTGCTGCATAGGAAAATCTATTTCTCTTATTACAAGGAACTTTTGAAGTGCAGTGGAAGTTTGTGCTTCATTTACCTCTATGGAGTTAGGCAAAGTCTCCACATTATCCAAATAAAATAGTCTGGGTTCTTTAATTTAATCACTACTAGAGGATTCATCCACCTCTTTCAAAGAATCCAATTCTGAGAATGCCTGTCATCTAAGTCCATACTTGTCTAGGAACTTGCTCTCTTCACTCACTGCATATCACATAAATTCTCTTTGGTCACAAATGAATTTGTTAAGCTATAAATTCCTTCAGATTCTGAGGATTATTTTCTATAGACTTGGAATTACCTTCTGTCCACAGACCCAGTGCTGCTAGCTTTACTCTCTTTCTTCCCCTCCACAGACTGTACAAGAGTGCTGAGAGAGAATAGTATTACAAATGGCTAACTAGCTAAACATCTAGAAGCAAAGCATCCCTAACTTAGGCGTTTATCTTGGACGTGTGTTCTTTGGCATTTTGTGGGTGGAATCAGGCTCCATCCTGCTGCCAAATGTTTGGTTACTCTGCAGTGGACAGTGGTGCTTCTTCAGGGAGGAGGGGCTGTTAGCTAGCAGTTCTGAGGTATTGTACTCCATTTTGGCATCCTTTAACCACAGGCGCAGTGAATACACATGCACATAGAACTTTATTCGGCACATACATTTTATTTTCAATTAGAATTCAAAGCTTTTCACCTCAATTGCTACCAAATGTAGAAACTAGCAGGCCCTGGGTAGCCAGCTTTGATCTTTGGCTGGCACCACCAGCTGTGCATCACCGAGATCACAGTAGCGTGTAAGCCACTACACATACAGAAAACTACTACTTGTCTTCTCTATTCTCAGCTACTGACAGGAACTTCACACTTGGGAAAAGGAGAAGCTGCACTATATACTGCCTGTGGGCCTTTCTAATTTCCCTTCTCTGCCCAAAAGAAAGGAACTAGTTCATTGTAATGGCTGTCATGGAGGAATAAAGATGTAACACAGTTTGTTAAATGAATTACTTGTGTACTTACCATTTGCTAAATGTTAAATAACCTTTAGATATCTCAGACACCTGAATTAGTATTTCCACATATTACAATATATGCTAGGCTTCAGCACTTGCATAAAAGTCATCCATGATCTTGTTAATTAATTCATAATGCGAATTAGCCAAATAGTGAGTATTGCTATGTAAAGATTATTGTAGAATTATAAACAATCATCCCAATTGTCCACCATATTTTATAGCATCCATTTTTAAAGCATATTACAGTATTCAGCATACATGCCAACCATATTATACTGCTCCATGAGCTAGGACTATTTATTTCATGGGCAATTTTAAATGCAAAATAGAACTGTGCTGGTTTGGCATGCTGGGCAACATCTTAAACATATTTACCTTTTTTGATTATTTCTTAACTGCCGTGTTACTAAATAGTTTCTGCTCTTTCTTTTTATCTGGCTTAGCTGTCCTGTTGTGGAATATCTGGATTGAATGATTTTGATAACAGATCTCATTTCCATGACCTATATCCATTGGCTCCATGGCCGGAAGCATGCTGCAAGCGTGACAACCCTGTTTTGTCTGGAGTAATCAAGGACAAACAGAAGTGCATGGAGAATATACCAGACCACACCAATAATCAGGTAACATATTTGCTAGGTTATAACTGAATTTCTGCATTTCACATCATCTACTGCACATATATAAATAGATACATATACTGTGTGTGTGTGTGTGTGTGTGTGTGTGTGTATATATATATATATATATATATATATATATATATATATATAATGGTGAACAATTTTATAACGATAGATCGGACTCAGAAGGTGGGCATTTACTGGTGGGATCCTGGGCTTGAGTGTACCCCCATCCTTAAAGCACATTTTTGGTTCCTTGATGTTTACAAACAGCATTCAAAACGGCCATTCACAGCTGGTGTATTGTCAAAGCTTATCTATCTGTTGTCACCATGCAATGTCGCTAGATATTTCCTTCTAGAAGCCAGTCATGGCAAACTGTGTTGTAGTTGTGGCCTGAAGTCATTCTGGGTAGGGGAAATTTCCCTTGCCCGACATAATCCCCAGAGTTCATCCAGTTTTAGGGAGTAATAGTTGTTCATGGCTCATGTTTCTTGCAACTCATCTGATAGACTTCCTCTGGGTGCTGTGTAGCCCATGCTGTGCTGTACCTAAAAGCCTCTTGGACCGCAACCATCCTTTGCATCCTTCCCTGTGTCACACTCAGGATACAATCAGTCTAGATTTGCGCAGACCTAGCAAGGCGCGGAGTCTAACAGCCCCCTGGTTTTCAGCAAGAACCACCGCAAGGTGGAATGGACTTGGCTGCAAGGGAACTGCATGTCGTGGCCCTTGGTTTGAAATGGACCGCTCAAGAGAGGCTGTCAGTAACAACCCAGACTACCGAGCAGCAGTTGGATATTGGGAGATCTGTGATGAAGTCCATTGACAAGTGACTCCAGGGACGTTCCGGAACAGGTAAGATACCCGTATGGGTGTTGTCTAGGAATTTTATTTTGAGCGCAAATGTTGCCTTCTTGTTTTAGAACCGGGTCTGAAGGTTATGCAAATATTAAATCGTGAATAGAATAAAGATCACCTGGCCTGACGAGAGTTCAAACACGTGGCAGACTGTAAATAAAATAAAAAAATTTGGTCAGTATAGATGATTATAGGAAAAGAAGCCCCCTCTAGAAGGTGTCTCCAATCCTCTAATGCTAATTTGATGGCAAGTAGCTCGCGGTCTCCTATCCCATCATTTTTCTCAGCAGAAGTAAATTTTCGAGAGAAGAATCTGCATGGTTGCATCTTCCCCATGGACGACCTTTGAGAGACAATGGCTCCCACTCTGATAGAGAAGGCATCAACCTCCAGCTGAAAGGAATGAGAGGTATCTGGTTGCTGCAACACTGGAGCTATGGTAAAGGCCTCTTTAAGAAGGGAAAAGGCTCTAATTGCTTCAGGTGGCCAGGTTTTAGATTTGACAGAGCGTTTGGTTAGAGCAGTGATAGGTGCCACAAGAGAGGAGAAGCCTTGAATGAATTGCCTGTAGAAGTTAGCAAATCCTAAAAATCGTTGAATAGCCTTAAATTCAACAGGCTGAGGCCAATCCAGAACAGCTTGTAATTTTACTGGGTCTATTTGAAGACCAGAACCAGAGATAATAAACTCTAGGAAGGGAAGTTTCTCTTTCTCAAAAATACATTTCGGAAGTTAACAACAAAATTTATATTGCCTGAGACGAGTTAGAACTGAAGACACAAGGGGGTAAATGTATGAACATGCGGGTTCTTCAACACCCGCGAGTTCAGCCCGTTTGGCGATTAAATTTCAAGTGCCACTGCATTGTAAAGGGAAACTTCCCTTTACAATGCAGCACCGCTTGAAATTTAATTGCCGAACACGCTGAACACGCGGGTGTTGAAGAACCCGCATGTTCATACATTTACCCCATGTTCTCTATAACACTTTAGGTCTGTAGAGTAATTGAGTATGTCGTCAATGTAAATAATGACAAAACGGTATAGCATGTCCTGGAAAATCTAATTCATGAAGTGTTGAAAAACAGCTGTCCTGTTACATAACCTGAAGGGCATCACTAAATATTCAAAATGACCATCGAATGCTGTTTTCCACTCATCTCCCCTTTTTATCCATATCAAATTGTAGGTACCTTGTAAATCTAGTTTGGAAAAGATTGATGCTAATTTAAACTTGTCAAAAAGCTCAGAGATGAAAGGCAAAGGGTATCTATGTTTAATAGTGAACACATTAAGATTCCTATAGTCAATGCATGGACGCAGACCTCAGTCCTTTTTTTTTTTTTTTACAAAGAAAAATCCAGCTCCTACTGGAGAGGGAGACTTCCTAATAAACCCTCGCTTGAGATTGCCTTCAATATATATGGACATGGCCAAAGATTCAGGCTGAGAGATAGAATAAACTCGTCCTCAAGTGGGGTTCTTATCTGGGAGTAAATTGATGGCACAATCCCAATGGAGGTAATTTGGAGGCCTCCTCTTCATTGAATACATCAGAAAAATAAATTTAAGGGGCAGGAATCTCAGTAGGAACAGGAATCTCTGTAGGAATTTTTTTGACTGGAGCTAAAACCTGTCATAAACATTTAGAGAGAGACAGGATGACCCCCAAGATAGAATTTGCATGTTTTGCCAATCCAGAACGGGAGAGTAAATTCTTAACCATGGCAGTCCTAGAACTAGAGGGTTGATACTCTTAGGGATGACTAACAATGAAATAGTCTGCAAGTGTAGGGCTCGAATTTGCAGGGACATAGGAGCGGTGCGGAATTTTACTGATCCACTCTCAATTCTACTGCCAACAATAGCAGTGAGCAGCTGGGCAGCAGCAGCTGCTGAAATGAAATTTCCAGCTGCGCCGGAGTCAATGAGAGCCAGTAGAGAAAGTTGGTGATTGGAGTCGCAAAAAAGATACTTCAATAGAGAAGTTGGAGTTACTGGAACGGATTCCTGAGATGCCTACCCTAGCCTCGCCAGAGCCATTTAGGCCTTCTCGTTTCCCAGCCGAATAAGGCATTTGCTCAGAAGATGACCTGATTCTCCACAATATAGGCAAAGATTACCCTTAAAGCATTTCTCCCTCTCCTCTGCAGTCAGACGTGATCGCTCTAGTTGCATTGGGTCTCCCTCTGGATAAATAGGAAACTGTGATCTAGGAGCAACCTGAGTAGGAGCGCGGTGAGATGGCTCTCTCTCTTGATTTCTTTCCTGAAAATGAATATCTATCTGATTCCATAGAGAAATTAAGGCATCAAGAGAAGAAGGGAGATCCCTACCAGTCAACTCATCCTTAATTCTTTCAGACAGTCCCTGCCAAAAGGTGGCGATGAGCGCCTCCTCATTCCACCGAAGCTCAGAAGCAAGGGTACGGAAACGAATAGCATACTGTCCCAATGGTAGTGGACCTTGGCACAATGGCAGAAGACCAGAGGCTGCACTGGAGACTCTGCCAGGTTCATCAAAAGCTCTTTTGAAGGCCTCTAAAAATGTATTGTATGTTGGAAGGAGAGGGTGATTACGCTCTCAGAGAGATATGATATAGGCAATTTTAGTTCTGTCACTGGGAAAATTTCCAGACTGTAGTTCAAATTGAATAGAGCATTGGTTAATAAAACCCCTGCATGACTTGGGATCCCCATCAAATTTGGAGGGATTAGGAGTCCGCACCTGGGAGGGCCCAGCAGGAGTACTAACATTGGGAGCTACAGCTTCTTCAACTGAGGGGTTTGGAGGAAGATTGACATGGGAAGCCTGGGTATTCTGCAATGTGTCCATTCGAGTAGAGAGACCCCTTAGAAATTGAAGAAGTTGTGCCTGGTTCTTCTCTTGCTCTTCTACCCGACCTACCAATTGCCCCAAAAGATCTCGTGTTGAGGGATTGCCAGATTCATCCATATTAAAAAGTTTTTGGGGGTCAGATCAAACTGTCACACTCAGTCTAGATTTGCGCAGACCTAGCAAGCGCGGAGTCTAACAGCCCCCTGGTTTTCCCCAAGAACCACCGCAAGGTGGGATGGACTTGGCTGCAAGGGAACTGCAGGTTGTGGCCCTTGGTTTGGTCCCTAGACGTGAGCGAAATGGAAGAAACTGACAATATAATAGGAGTAGTAATTTGGTACCTTGAGGATGTTGTGGTCTCCAATAAACGACAGGAGATGACAGTCTGAGCAGAGCAGGTAGAGAGTCTGGATACAAGCTGGTTCGGTACACAAGTCACATGGAAGCAGTACACAGGATATGACAGGAGAGTAGTCTGGTATACAAGCCGGTTCTGTACACAGGTCAGATGGCAGCGGTACACAGGATTTGACAGGAGAGTGGTCTGGTATACAAGGTGGTTCGGTACACAGGTGAGAATTCAAAGATGCAAGTAACCCGGGAGCCAGGACAGGAACACAGGATAATAGCAACAGAGCTCTGGAGACACAAGGACAGAGTCAGGAGGACTAACCTGTTGATCTGACACAAATATGATGTCAGATCCTCCTTTTTATTTTGAACTATCCACCTCAGGGTCACATGAGAGATCCAACTGGGAGTTACGTGACCTCCCCGCTGCGAACCCGGAAGTGCGCTGTCGGCACTGGAGCGAGGACAGGTAAGCGTTCTTACACCCGGTTCTTATGACATTGGGCTGAGTGATCCCACTGCTTGCCACCAAATGTGAGGATATCACCCTTAGCTGGGATGGAAGTTACCCTCTGTGTGATTCACCTCACTCGGGTCGAACAGAATAGATCCAAAATAAGGCTTTAATGCGACAGCACAATACCACAAAGCCCTCACAATATATAGGGTACATGGTAGCATGTATCCTCCAGCAGCCTCTTGCAGTAGGTACTCCAAAATAATAACCTCAGTATCTTTCAGAGTCTTATCCTCCCGCAATATTACCACTACTGATTAGCTAGACAGTTACAGTGTTGCCCAACCTGGGTTACTGGCTCACACAGACCCTGTATTGGTAGGGTTTCCTCAAGCGGCACTAAAATGCCTCCCCAGAGTCCTTTTCGCTGATGTCTTGTACACCAGGATCCTCAAAGCTAGCATAGCTCTATTGGCATTCTGCTCTCCTTATATTCTTGGCTGTATAGACAGAGAGTAGGGTCAAATGTCTCAATCATCCCCCTTACAGCAAGGGTCTATCAGTGAACACTTTAGCTGCTAGACATACAGTACCTTCTCTGTTATTATACAATGGAATGGCTTGACTCAATTCGCTGTTTGGCTGGATACACTAAACACGGGGTTACAATATTACATCAGGGAATAACATTTCAGGCTTACATGAAACAATAAGACTTTTGACACATTGCATCAGCAGCGTTACACAATCTGAGTCTGTGATACATTTTCATACAATAACATTTATATTGATACATATTAATACATTTCCCAATACTATCTTAGCCAGTATATTAATGTGGAGGCACATTGCATATCATCTAGAAGTTGTATTGTAATCTAATTGCCTCTCAGATTACCTGTTGACCTAGCTAATGAACTTGGGCTGCCAGCTAGCTATGTTAAGTCATTCAGCCATTATTTTGATTACAAACCAGATTTAAGCTACACATCATAACAATGGACATTTAAGACAAATGGCAATTACCTTAGCTAACACAAGCAAAATGACTTCTGCTTCCTGTTACTTTCACACAATATGGCAATATTCTTTATATTTCTAATACATACAATATTGCAGGTAATAGTAATGGCAAAATGTACCCAATAATATGAAATAATAATACACATAATACACCGATGCTGTGGTGTATATACTTTGACTGGGCCAAGGATTAAAAAGTACATTAAACTGTGAGAAACGGCTGATGAATGAAAAGTTCTCAGTCCAGTAGCACCCCTTTTTCTGACACTCCCACATTGGACAATCATCCCGTCCTTCACGTAAGAAGCTCCGAGCCTCAGATTCCCCTCTTCCTCATCCTGTCTGATAGCCCTGAAGAGAAATCCTCCAGCAGGGAACTAGCTCAGTTCAGCAGGTTGCTTAGCTAAAGTCTGATCCTCAGGTGTAACTGAGCCTCCACCATTGGCACTGTGCATCTGTGCCTCAAGAAGAAGAGGCTAAGACAGGCAGACAATTACGTCAGCATCTGTGCAGCCTCAGCCTCAAGTAAGTGTTTGAGGGGAGAGTGATATCTTCCTGTGACACCCTGATCAGTATGCTTACTGAGATCTAAGCCACTGATACAAATAGACATCTCAATGACCAAGAGCCTACTCAGAGTATATATGATTATACCAACATCTTAGTCACTGAACCCTTACATGGTGTATATCTAAAGGGTATTCTGTGGTGGTCAGTTGTATGCGCTCTGTATGGTATATCAGTCCCTGGGATGCATTTTGTATTATATAGTGGTCACTGGGATTATCTCTGTATTGTATATTGGTCTCTGGTATGCTAACTGTATTGTATTTAGGTCCCTAAAATGCATGCCTTATATAGAGGTCCCTAAAATTCCTGCCATGGTTGTGACTCTGCCTACCATTGTGTATTGCATTGGCCTTGCATACCACCGATGTGGCTAGGGATAATGATTTGCTAATTTTGTAGTGGCCCCTCTGACATTTGAGTTGGTCCCACCTACAAGTGAGAATTTATGCAGTTTTTTGAGAATATTTTCCAAGGCCCCTTCCCAAACTGCCTCTGCTTTACCAGAGATATTTACTGGGGATCTCTGCGAATAAGACACACCTCATTATCCAACCTTTCTCAATCCTACCAGACACTCCCTAGAACTGGTTGCTTACAGGACTTGACAACTATCCTACATGAGCAACCAACTGACACAAAATACAATACACATTATCATTAAAGAACAATGCCTGACAACTGCAACAAATACAGGTCATTAGCCCTTGTGAGTACTGGTGATGTGGACAGCCTACCTAAAAACAGGCCGAATGCTTGTGAGACCCGAGGTCTGGGACTTATGCAGATTGGTGCCTGGGCCTAGCTGGGACCTATTGCCTGTGGTTGGCAGTTGCCTAATACCTGAGACTGCAGCCTGGACTGAGGCCTGAACTGAGGCTTTGATTTTTGGCCAGACTTGGAGCCTGGGGCTGTGGTTGTTGGTAGAGGACTTTGACTGTGGCCTGGGTTCTCTTTGACAGAGAAGCAGGGGCCTATGATCTACTGAGGTTTGGTGGCTTATATGGCGGTGTTGTCTGGGTGGACAGACAGACACAGACCTGTTACCTGGTCGCACTGTCCCAGGCCTGTGCTGAGATCTGTCCTTGCTGCCTCCCTGCATTATCTGTCACCGGTTTTTCCTTTTGCTCCTCCCTCTTACATGACCACAGTGTGCCATTACTGTTGAACAGTGTTAGCTGACTGCTCTGTAGAAGGTAATGTTGAAGGCGGGGAAACATGAGCTTGTGTCATCTTAAAAATAATCACAATAACCAGTGACACCCTAAAGTTATGGACATAATAATTAATTTTTGGCTGTTACATAAATGTTTTCTTGTAAGATATCAATGAGTTGCAAACTTTAAAATAGATTAATCAATGAAAGGGTTACAGGGAGAATATATAATATTATCATGAAACTGTTCTCATATGTTAGCATGAAAGTTGACTTAGCACAGGTTTTGTAAGTAGGTTACAGCAATTTTTTGTTCAGATAAAATAAGCTTGTAGAAGTGGAGTTTGGGTTGAACTAATATTGCAGCCTATTGTCGGATATTCGACTTGGTAAATCCTCTATTGTAGTTTAGCAAGGAGTGATTGCCATTTGTGGTGCATGTGTAGTTCATGGCAATATATCTACTCAGAGGTATAGGGGAGATCATTTTTTACGGTGCATGGTAGGTTGCGCTTGAAATTATCCTTTTTATAAATGTAGTGCACTTTATTTTATTTTCATAATGACAATAATTACAATTTGTACCCAGCTGGAAGTTCTCTTCCTCCAAAATATTAATTTATTAATTTTACAAATGATCCACTGTAAAATAATAATTTGACTTTAGATTATTAACATTTCACTTTATAGAAATTGCATTCTTTTGTACACTATCCCGCTTTTAATCCTTTTGCATCAGGGCTGTTTTGTTACCATTGCGAGAAATTTGAAGAAATACATTTCCATATCAGGAGCTGTAGGTTTTGGAGTTCTCGGAATTGAGGTAAGTTATTATGTATATATTATTACATAAATGAACAAATCAGTGCTTAATGATATATTCAAAGTTCAACGATACAATAGAGAAAATATAATCTTTCACTCTGCCACACACCAAACAATTTATATACTTGTATTGCTAGTAGTCCAACTGAACTGTGTATATTTTCTTAGGTGCAAATATTGCTTAAGCTTATGGTTTCTTAAGAGTAGAGAGGGGACTTTCAGCGTGCATGGACCAGCATCACTAGGCCCAGAAACGGAACTTATGAGGTGTGGGCCACGGTGCAGGGAAGCGGGGAGGAGGGAACCGGGGCCCACAGCTCACTAGTTCCCCGTATAGCATGCCTTATTATCTTCCGGTGCACCGCTCCTGCTGCATCAATTTTAGTTCCGACACTGACTAGGCCCCTTCACTACTCTAGCAGTATCTCCTCTACTGTGCCACCTATACTTTTCTTTGAGTGATAACAACAATAGTGGCAAATTTCAACCTTCTAATTTCAATACTGTAATAAACATAAAGTGATTGGGGCACAGGCCTATATTTGTTGCCTTCTTGCAGAGTTTCACTTTGTATCAGTAAAAGTCCATTGCTGAAACCTGAGAAATGATCATGATTATGCTAAACTTTAAGGCTTTTTAAACTTTTACTGATTAGGGATATAATTGGCACCTACTAAAAAGGGCTAACATAAGTTACAAAAAATAAAAATAAATAAATGTCAAGGTAACCTTGCTGGTTTAGAACAATTCACAGCCTGTTGCTGTGATGTGGGCAATATCGCTATTTTCTCTCATTCCATTAGTTTTGATAATTGTGACCCAATGTGATTTTTTTTTTTTTATAATAGTCTTTAAAAGGAATATAACTACAGTAAATATTCCAATTTTGAAGATGAAAAGAGTTCAGTCGGTAGTAAAAATGTAATTATTATTATTATGAGCATTCATTAAAATAATGAGAGACTGTGCGGTCTATTTATCAAAGGGGTACAGGGAGACTTACCAAGCTCCTGGCCAATGAAGACTATCACCATCAGTTGTCATTGCCTATTTATTAAGGGCCGCCTCTGCCCGCCAAATTCTGATGCCATATTTGAATGTGATAAGGTGTCCTCAGGAAAAATGCTTTATTATTAAAATAAAGCATTTAAAAAAAATATATAATAAAAAATAATACAGGGTTTTTTGTTTGTTTTGTATACATGTGTATTTTTTTTCCTTTTTTCAATTTATCAATTTTTTTTAATGAATCTGAACGTGGAAGCCCAAGTCTGAATTTGTTGGGGTAAAATGCTGCAAGGAGCCATGATATATAGACCCCTATGAAGTTTGTGCTCTAGGTTGTCCAAATTAGATTTTGCAGCAAAAAGCATTCCTTGCAGTAAATATAGTTTTCTATCTGGTTATTACTATGTAGGTAATTTGTGCTAAAAAGTGTAAGAATAAGTATAAAATTGTCACAGTGTAAATACATATACAGTCAGTATATAATGATACAGCGTTTATATCTTTTGGAAAAATTATTTATAATAAGAGTGTTTCATTAAGCTTGTAAAATATTTTCATTTATGATACTTACACTAACATGCTTAACCCACAGATGTTCGCCATGTTCTTTGCTCTTTGTCTTTATTACAACTTTGACTAGAAGACCAGGCTGTGTGAAGAAGGATATCTGCGAGAGATCATATTCAAACAATGTGGACATTTCCCTTTTCAATTACTATAGTTAAGGTGGTTAGAGGCATATATACCACTTTCCTTCATTTTGTGCATACCATTCACAATGTAATCAATAACTTACCACATCTGCAGCAATTAATAAAACTGATTAACTATTTAATTTCAGTTAGCTAAGAAGCACAATAGATAATCAGAAGATTAATAGATTATCTATATTTTTCAGGGACACACAGTATTTACATGATCTTACGCATTGCTAAACAATGTATGCTTTATGGTCTTACAAAATGAAACATCAAACACATCACACACTAATATGCTATAAAATAACGCTTAATAAGTTGTTTTAAGGCATGGAATTAAATCCACAAGGTGGGATGAGAGGGAGTGGGCATGAACAATTAAATGGATGACAATACATCAGCACAACCCAACGGATGACAGTACATCACCATCACAGGGGGATGTTGCTTTCTTGTCATCCTTTCTCTGAAATTACCATTTATGCTTAATTTGTAAAGCCTACTACTGAGACAGACTTGACTTTAAACTCTCCAGGGGGTAAATGTATCAAGCTGAGAGTTTTCCGGTAGGTTTGAAAAGTGGGTATAAAGACACATGTGATAGAGGAAAGCATGCTTAACAAGGGCACTCTGTAATAGTCATTTTATTTAAAATATAACTTTTATTAGTTTAATTTTTAAATATAATGTTCCCATCATAAACCTAAAAATCGTTGGCAGCGAAATAATAAAAGGAAGAAAAAGTAATGAAAATAAAGATTAAAATAAAGATGTTAATAAAATGGCAAAAAATGCCAAGCCTCGCTATGTTGTTTTATTTCTTATATATTTTGAAGATATATTTCATTAATTAATCGTTCTCACGCTGTGTAAATCCAAAGTTAACCAGATATATCAATAGGTGAATTCGAATTGCTAAATGACAAGGTTTGTATTCATAGTTTTTACCATTAATGAAGCTTATTTCTCCATTCTTATCATAAATGGTAACATTGATCACATATCGTTGGTAAGACCTCATCTTGAATATGCAGTATAGTTCTGGGCATCACTCTATAAAAAAGATAATTTGGAACTAGAAAGGGTTCAGAGAAGGGCGACAAAATTGATAAAGGGTATGGAGTCATTAAGTTATGAGGAAAGGTTAGCCAGTTTAGGCATGTTTACTTTAGAAAAGAGGCGTCTAATGGGAGATATGATTACTATGTACAAATACATTAGGGGTCAATACAGAGAACTTTCATGGGAACTTTTTACCCCTAGGACTATACAAAGGACACGTGGTCACCCTCTAAGGTTAGAGGAGAGGAAATTTCACAACCAGAAAAGGAAGGGGTTCTTTACAGTAAGGGCAGTTAAGATATGGAATTCATTGCCAGGGGAGGTTGTGATGACAGATTCAATAGATATGTTTAAGAAAGGGTTAGACAAATTTTTAGCGGAAAGGTGTATCCAGGGATACGACCATTAATTATAATGTAGGATAGTAGTGAAAATAGGGTAAAAATAGGACTGCATTATTGAGTCTGGGGGGATTTTCACAATTGAAACAGATTAGCGGTTGCTTACTCTGGATCGATTTCAAATATAAGTGCAGGATCGCAGGAGATCCAAAATAGGTTGAACTTGATGGACTGGTGTCTTTTTTCAACCTCATCAACTATGTTACTATGTTACCTATATGTCTATTACAAGAGATTAGTCAAAAAGACTTCTATCAAGTAAATTAGTATAGTAACTGGTTCTCCAAAGATAGTGTTGATTTAGTATAATTTAATCAGTATGAACTGTTACTAAGTAACTATTTACACTTCAATCTCAGAGACATTATAACCTAGGAGAAGCTAGATTTCTCTTTTATCACTTGTCCGGTGCAAGAAATTACTGGGTGAATGCCATGATTAATAAGCACTCTGACATCGGGTGATCTGAATTCCTTTTATAGCTATCCCTTGGCTAGTAAGATTTTCAGTTCAGTACATCTCTATGAGACAGGATTAGTATTCCTCTGGTAATTGGATTATAACATATCAGAACAAATCATAGAGACAGTGTGAGGTCTTATTGTAACATAGTGAGGCGAATGTCGAAGTGCGTTTCGCTACTCGCTTTAACTAGGCAAAACTTTTGCCTAGTTAAAGCGAGTAGCGAAACACGCTACAGTCTGGATATGTAAATAAAAATACTTAGTGCGGTGGTATATAACCTCTCATTGAAAAGTGGGTATGTTGCCTATAGCAACCAATCAGATTCTAGCTATCATTTTGTAGAATGTAGTCAATAAATGGTAGCTATGATGAACTCCCCCACCGAAATTAAATTCAGGGGGTGGAGATTGCCATTTTGGGATTGTTAGCATGATAGCTAATGTGGTTTTTCTGTCTTGCACATTCCCCACACTCTGGCAGATGGTTGGATTAGGGACATTTCCTTGATCAGAAAGTGGATGTACACTTATATATGTGTGCGGTAAACAAACAGATGCATATGTTTAAAACTAAATAAATTGTGCGTTCACATATTTTTAAAATATCTTTGACTGAATATTCATGTATGTACAGCTGTTTTTCACAGGCATGTTGGCCATATTGGAGCATGAAGGCATCAAAAATTGTGTACTAACAGGCTTCTATCCTCTTCTACTTATAGTTAAAATTTTCAGAAACAAATCGTCCATGTGCCTAATATATAACATGTCAAATGTACAAGAACTTATTTTATTGTGCAAAAGTCAATATTTATCTGTTGGGTACTAAAAATATTTTCATAATAAAATTAGCTATAGCTATAGCTAAAAAAAGGTATATTAAAGCATAGCATAATTAAAATAAGCAAAATACATATTGTTTATAAAAGCAAGTGAATACATTAGTAATAGAAAAAAAATCCAGAATATAGTATATGAGTATAATATAGAGGCTGTTCTACTCACAAATTCACTTCTATCTTAAGTTTGTTCTTTTTCAATAAAAATACAATAATAATAAAAACCAGGTGTTTTGAACTATCAGCAGTTACAGAGTCATTATTAGTCCTAAAAAATCTTTGTAAACTATCCATGTATGTGTGTCTGTGTGTGACCCTGCGGTAAGGTAGGCTGACCTCCTGGATCCCCGCTGTGCCTCCCAAACTGCTAGCTTGTGCATGTGTTTGTGATAGGGATGAGCGGGCTCGGATTTCCGAAATCCGAGCCCACCCGAACAGTGCGTATCCGACGGGAACTTCTGGGTGCCAAACGGAGCCAAACCGAGGCTATGACATCCAAGTCTCGCTTCGGATTTCGCGAGACTCGGATGTCATAAATTCAGCGCTAGCGACCGCCATCTTCATTCTGGCTGCGATCACTTGTGAGAGAGGTTGCAGTTAGGGAGCTTCTGTCCTTGTTTTGATCTTAGTGGTACTTTTGTGCTTTGTCCAGTGGTCTGTTCTGCTGAGTCTAGTGGTGCTTTGTCCAGTGCTCTGTCCTGCTGAGTCCAGTGGTGCTGCCTGAGTCCTGTGCTCTGTCCTGCTGAGTCCAGTGGTGCTGTCTGTGTCCTGTGCTCTGTTCTGCTAAAAACAAAATTAAAAAGTTATACAAAAATTATAAAAAAAAAATAAGAAAAAAAATTAAAAAATTATAAAAAAATTATACAAAAATAATTGTAAAAAAATATAAAAAAATATTTTTAAAATTCTAGGTACTGCTGTATAACTACAGTACAGTGGTACTCTCCTGTGCCGCAGATAATTTGTAAAGGCTTTGCCAAGTGTGTGTGGTTTAGGGGTACGCTCTCTTGTGATGCATATAATGGAGTACAAAAATTTGGAGGATAAAGTAGGGAAAGATCAACACCCACTTCCTCCTCCTAATGCTGAAGCTGCTGCCACTAGTCCTGACATAGACGATGAAATGCCATCAACGTCGTCTGGCAAGGGCGATGCCCAATCTCCTAGAGGGCATGTAAAATCCAAAAAACCAAAGTTCACTAAAATTAGCAAAAAAAGAAAATTGAAAACATCTGAGGAGAAACGTAAACTTGCCAATATGCCATTTACGACACGGAGTGGCAAGGAACGGCTTAGGCCCTGGCCCGTGTTCAGGACTAGCGGTTCAGCTTCACCCAAGGATCTAAGCCCTCCTCCCCCCCCTCCCAAAAATTTAAAAGAGTTATGCTGTCAGCAACAACACAGCAAACAACTCTGCCTTCTAAACAGATGACATCACAAATCCCCAAGGCGAGTCCAAGGGTGTTGGTGGTTGCGAAGCCTGACCTTCCCATCACTGTATGGGAAGAGGTGACTCCATCCACCATTTGCAGCACACCCTCTGCATATGCTGGAAGGATGACCCACAGTGTAGATCCAGATTTGGATAATCAAGGTGTCAAGGAGGCTATTGATGTAGCTGGCGTTGTGGAGGAACTTGACGAGGAGGATGCTGATGTGGTTATCATAGATGAGGCACCAGGGGGGGAAACAGTTGTTGTCCATGGGATGAAAAAGCCCATCGTGATGCCTGGTCAGAAGCCCAAAAAATCCACCTCTTCTGTCTGGAGTTATTTTTATCCGAATCCGGACAACAAATGTATGGCCATATGTAGCTTATGTAAAGCTCAAATAAGCAGGGGTAAGGATCTTGGCCACCTAGGCCCAACCTATCATTTCAGCCACAGTAGTTTGGTAGGCCCTGTCGCTGAAATGATTAGTTTGTTAAAGTGTGCATGTCCTATTTCAACAACATCAGGGTGGATGGGAGGGCCCAAGGACAATACCATGTTGCAACTCTTTTTTTGGCATTATGTGCTCTTTGGGGCCTAGTTCTATCTCCATCAGAGATATTCCTGCAGGCCATGTCACCGGCACAGCTATGTTGGTGTTAGACGTGCGCTGCATACTCTGTCTGATTTAGCAGAAGCTAGCCATTGGCCTTGATAATCAAATAGGCTTTCCGTGATATTACATTGTCAGGGATTAGGCTAAACAGAGTGTCATGGTATTTGAGATCCCTACCTTACCTACACACAGCGTATTCAGCGCTGCTATTTGTTCTATCATATTAATGTTTAGATAGGGTCTCTACATATTAACACACTCTGCTTGCTCACATCACCCAGTGAAGCAAGCGCTATATAAGTGCCAACTTTTATACACGTTAGGCAGCGTCTTTAACGAGAATACAGTATCTATATAATTGTGAGTGCTTTAAGATCTTACATGACCTTTAATCAGGCCACTTTAATCGCTGCTCTATTACAGATCTCTGTACAGTGATCATCATGCATATTTTTGCAGAACCAATTTAAATATATAAACAGGGTCTCCTAGAATACGTACTATTTTATTTAAAGGAGTTTTAAGGGGCATTACACTCTAATAGAGAGACTCAAAACCGAAAACCCAAAGCAGTCCACATATGAGCAGGATCAGCAAGCAGGTGCTGGCACCAGTCCTGATGGTAGTCTTCTGGTAGTCATCTGGTAAAGCATATGTAAAAGTACATAGTGTTTTTAAATCAGGGAAAAAAACACACCCAAAAAAAAAATAAGTATAAGTGTAGGGGTCAATCTACCCCCAAATAGGAAAGGGACTTGAGGCATTTCTATATCACGTACAGTCTTGAAAGGCTGCTGTTTTGTCAATTTCACAATAAGGGTAGGGTGTCATACATAGACAGACACCAAACTGCCTTTGTCCATTTCTATTTTTATTGTACAGTCTATACCGGCTGTTTTTTTTCTATTTTACTTCTAGTGGAGAGGGGGTCTGATACAGACTGACACCAAACTGTATTTGTCCATTTCTATTTATATTCTACGGTCTAGACCGGCTGAATTGTTTTCTATTTTACTACTAGTGGAGAGGGGGTCTGATACAGACTGACACCAAACTGCCTTTGTCCATTTTGTTTTATATTGTACAGTCTCTATGCAGGCTGCTTCTTTTCTATTTAACTACAAGTGGAGGGGGGGGGGGGGCTATACATACAGACACCAAACTGCCTTTGTCCATTTCTATTTTTTTTTTTTTAAACCAAATGTTTATTAATGGTTACATATGATATACAATACAATACAAAGACATCTTATATTGTACAGGATACAATCAGTATGTCAGATTCTATCAAATAATAAACAAGAAAGAGCAGTATATTTTTATATTTTAAAGGAAGAATAAGAAGAGAAAGGAAAGAGAAGATGAGAGAGAGAGAGAGAAAAAAGATACAGAGATAGGTAGAGATGAGTAGAGGGGGTGATATGGCAGAAGTCACCTCGAGATTAGATGCAACAAAAAAAGAAGGGGGAGGGTTGGGAATGGGAGGGGAATATGACTAAATGAAGGGGGAGCTGTATTGGAAGTAAGACATCCAGGGGTCCCAGACCTTGTTAAAGGATTTGGCAGAGTTCCTTATAATACTAGTCATATACTCCATCCGGTGAGTTTGCCAAATCCTATTAATCACAGTGGTAAGTGAAGGGGCGGAGGCCTGTTTCCATTCAATGGCAATTTGACATGTGGCCGCAGAAATTATGTGGCGAGCAAGTTTATTTTGGTGTCTAGTGGCCACTGACACAAATTGAGCTTGAGGAAGCATTGTCTCGAATTTCCAACCACTCCTCAGTATCCAGTGGTGAGCCCAAGTCATGTTCCCATGCCAACTCATGGGGATCTCGAGGAGTAGAGGGAGAGATTAATTCAAAGTAAATATTAGATATAAGACCTGACGTTGATGCCTGGTGCGGACACAATGTCTCAATTGTTGTGAGAGGTCGAGAGGTAAGGCGGGATTTGGTATTGGAGTGTAGGTTACGAATTTGTAGGTATTGGTAAAATGTTCGCGTAGGCAAACCAAATTTAGCTTCAATGTCTGCAAATTGGGGAAATGATACATTGCGAGTTATGTCATTAAGGGAGCGTATCCCTTGGGAGTGCCATGGAAGGAACGAGGGATGGTGTAAGCCACGAGGGAAATTCGGGTTGTTGAGGAGGGGGATTATTGGAGATGGTTGTGAGGAAAGACTGTAAAGTCTGGTAGATGAATCCCATATAGCTAGAGAGAGGGAGATTGTGGGGTGGGCCAGCACTTTTTTAGGACCACAAGCCCTTGGAATCCACAGAAGGGAGGCAGGAGTAAGCATCCCCAGACTCTCAGCCTCCAGAGTTACCCAGACCCTAGCAGATGTAGAGCTGTTCCATAAGACATATTGAGCAAGTTGGGCTGCAAGGTAATAATTCTTAAAATTAGGTATACCTAGACCACCTCCCCGTGAGGACCTCTGCAGAACCCCGAGTCATACACGTGGACGTCTGCCTGCCCAAATAAATTTGGATGATTCGAATTGAAGGAACTTAAATACGTAAGGGGGAATTCGAATAGGGAGGGTTTGAAAAAGATATAATAGTCTAGGAAGGATATTCATTTTAACAGAATTAATACGGCCAATCCAGGAAATAAATTGCTGAGACCAGGTACAAAAGTCTTTCTTAATTTGGGATAGGGTATGGGGAAAGTTAGCTTGAAAAAGGTGGGAAAGATTTTTGGTCAGGAAGATGCCCAAGTATTTTATTTTTTGGCGATGTCAGGTGAAGGAGAATGTTTGATCTAGAATTGTCTTATCTGTTTTAGAGATATAATAGTCTAATGTTTCAGTTTTGGCAGGATTAATTTTATAACCCGAGAAGTACCCATAAGTTTCTAGCTCAGAAAGGAGAGGGGGAAGAGAAATGACGAGGTTGGACAGGCTAATGAGGACATCATCTGCATATAAAGCTATTTTGCTTTCCTTCGACTCGACCTTAATGCCGGAGATGGATCGGTTACAGTGAATTCTGGCCACTAGTGGTTCAATTAAAAGTGCAAATATCAAAGGGGAGAGGGGGCATCCCTGACGAGTGCCATTGGAAATTATAAATGGTTCGGAGGTTAGGCCGTTAACTGATACGGTAGCAGAAGGGTTTCGGTAGAGAGCTGAGATACCTGTCAGAAACCTACCAGAGAAGCCCATCGATCCGACCACCCCCCGTATGAATGTCCAAGAGATGCGGTCAAATGCCTTCTCCGCATCCAGGGGCATCATGAGGGAGGGCACTCAAATCAATGGTCCAAATCAATGGAGTGGATCAAATCAATGGTCCTCCTAGAAATATCAGGGGCCTGTCTCCCTGGAATGAAGCCCGTTTGGTCCGGATGGATAAGATCTGGAAGAAGAGGGTTAAGTCTGATGGCCAAGATTTTAGCGTAAAGCTTGAGGTTTACGTTGAGAAGGGAAATGGGTCTATAGCCTTCAAAATGAAGAAGGTCCTTCCCTGGTTTTGGGATGACAGCAATATTGGCCAGAGTAGTAGCAGAGTCAAAGGATGCCCCCTCCAGAATTTGATTATAGAAGATCGTTAAATGAGAAACCAGGTCCACAGAAATCTTTTTATAATACTGGGCTGTGAATCCATCCGGGCCAGGAGCAGGATTTGAGAGATTTTGACTTCATCTGCAGTGAGTTGGGATTGAGAGAGATGTGGAAGAGGGGTATTAGCTAGGTATGACTCAAGAGTGTCTGATGGGAGGTCCCCCGGGGCGAAGGGTCAGGAAGGTTATATAAGGAACTATAAAAATCTCTAAATTCCTTAACAATATTTAATGGATTGTATGTTATAGAATTAGTTGCCTTCTTGTGGAGTCTATCAATAGCTCCACGCGCACGCTTCTGACGAAGTTTCCGAGCTAACAATGAGTCCACCTTGTCTGCCTTGTCATAAAAGCGTTGCTGAAGTTTCTGTAGAATAGAGGCCGCTCTACGGGACAGAAGGGTATTAAGTTGGCCCTTTAAAGAGTTAATTTGTGCTAATAGAGATGGATCAGGGAGCAGCTTGTGTTGTGCCAAAAGAGCAGAAATACGTTGCTCTAATGAGGAGACCTCAAGGGCGGCAGCCTTTCGCTTTACCTGCGAGGCAGCACTAATAATTCGACCACGAATTGTGACTTTGTGAGCTTCCCAGATAACACCTGGAGCTAACTTCTGGGAGGCGTTCTCCTGGAAGTAATCTGAGATGGCCGTTTAAATATTAATAAAGGTAGAAGTGTTTAAGAGTAGGGAGTCATCCAGACGCCATCTAAAGGGTCGTGGATAATGGTGAAAAAGATTGAGAAGGATGAATACTCCCGCATGATCAGACCATGAGAATAGGACGATGCCCGCTTGAGTAGTTGAGGGTATCAGAGACTGGGAAACATGGATCATGTCAATGCGGGTGTATATCTGGTGGGGAACGAAGTAGTGAGTATAATCTCTCGCGTTGGAGTTTTTGAGGAGCAAGGTATCATACAGGAAATGTTGTAACAGCAAGGCAGACAAGGCGGAAGAGCCTTTAGAAGAAGGCGTGGAGGGTCCGCAAGAGGAGAGGGCGGTATCAAGGTGTGGGTCTAAGACGACATTGAAGTCGCCGCCTAACACAATGTGACTCTGGGCCAAACGCTCAATGTGTCGGAATAGTGTTGGGAAAAACTGAGCCTGACCTTGATTAGGAGCATAAATTGAGACCAGAGTAATTGGGGAGGAGCGAAATGTGCCCATAACTAGAAGGAGCCGACCTTCTGGGTCAGAATACGTGGAGGAAAGCTGAAAAGGGACCTTATTATGGATAAGTATTGCTATCCCCCGCTTTTTACAGTTTGCTGAGGCAAAAAAGGTCTGAGAGAATTGCTTACCCTGGAGTTACGTTTGAGTACCTGTAAGGTGAGTCTCCTGCAGGAAGACTATGTCCGCTTTTTCCCTTCTGCAGGCTCCCAGGACTATTGTACGTTTGTGAGGACAGTTGAGGCCATTGACGTTGATGGAAAGGAGTTTCAGGGTCATGGAGGCAGAAATGAGTTCGCTGCTGTTAATCTGGGTGCTGTAAAGGTGAAAAGAATAGGTCCAGGAGGCTTTAAGTGGGGAAGAAGGGGAAGGGGAAAAAAGAAGAAGTGAGGAGGGAGAAAATTAAGCCACTAAGAATGAAGAGAGAGAGAGAAAGAGAAGAGAGAAAAAAGAGTGGCCCAATTGTGCGGAAACCCTTTAACGGTGGGTTCCAGGAGGGATCCACACTTAATATCAGTAAACATTGTAAAGCTAAACAACAATCGCATGGGGGGTGGTATGGAAACATCTGTACGGACTTGCTACCTGAGTCGATAGCTCCGCCATATATACTGGATGCAGCTATTAATGAGGAAATTACAACTGTTAGTAATCCAGATGCATGAAAGGTTGTGCAGCAGGGGGGGGGGAATAGGGATACTGGAAGGAAGGGGGAATGGAGGAGGAAGAAGGGAGTGGGTAATATGAGCAGAGGCATGTTAAACCTTAATGCAGTAATAAGAAACAAGAACATTTGTTTAAGATATATAGGGAGTATCATAAAACATAATAACATAGTAACAGTCAACCTTAATTTAAAGCTGAAATAAGAACATCTAGTTGACTAAGACCAAGGACAAAAGGATATATCAAATCCGGTGTCCATTTTGAAGTGCAAAAAGAGTAAAAAAGACAACTGAAAAAGACAGATTGCAGTGAAAAACTAAACAAAAACAAAACACCAAAAACATAAAATAAGTTCTGCTAGGTGGAACCGTCCGCTGTAGTCACCTCTAGACGAATGTGCTTAGAGAAAAGGGTATGTGAGAACGTTTGAACATTTCAGGCTGGAGGGTCGTCTCGAGCTCGACGCTGGGAGATTTTAGACCACTCAGGGGTTGGAGGTAGAGATCGATCTAGCCTTGATGTGCAATTGGGTAGTGATCTGGATTCAGGAAGGATGTCCAGCTTGGCCAGTATTTCTTGGCCTTGGTCTAGGGTTTTGACGTGATGAGTGGTATTTTCTGCAAAGATTTGAAGCTGAAAGGGAAACCCCCAGCGGTAGCGAATATTGTGCTGGCGTAGAATATTGGTGACAGGTTGTAGAGCTCTTCATTTTTGGATAGTGGAGGGGGCAAGATCTTGGAAAAGTTGTAGATCCATGTCCCTAAAGGGAATCGAGGTGGAGTTCCTTGTAGAAGTTAGGATGCGCTCTTTGATATGATAGTAGTGGAAGCGTACAATAATATCACATGGGGGTTGGTCTGCAGCTGGTCTGGCTCTGAGGGCACGATGTGCGCCATCCATCATGCAGTTGGAATCTAAAAGACCAGGGAGTAGGTGAAAAAAGAGGCCTTTGAGAAACGGCTGAATTTAAGATGGTGAAATATCTTCAGTCACGTTACGAACTTGGATATTATTACGCCGGGATCGGTTTTCAGAGTCCTCTTGTTTTTCCTTTAGAGACTCAACCTCCTAATTTAAATGGGATAACTCTCTGTCAAATGTCGCTTGGGAGCGACAAAGGTCGTCTGATTTTGTTTCTAGAGTGTCAGTCCGTGTTCTCAGAGAGGTAAGTTCCTGTTTGAACTCACTGACTGCCTTTGAGAGTTCCTGTTTGAAGGTCTCTTTAACCCCTTCCAGTAAATTTGTCATAACTGCTTGAATCTGAGAGTCTAGTTCAGATGATGCGAGAGTTGTGAGATTTCTGAAGTATCAGAGGAAGCTTGTGAAGCTTTATTTTTGGTCCCGAAAAAATTGGGCGTAGAAGAGCTGCCTGAGGGTTTTTTGTTCTTCTGCGACATATTGCTTGTATTGAGAATATGGCTAGATGTATGAAGCAGAAGGAGGGAAAATGAGGTTGAAAGGGAGGGAAGATGCTGCACAATAGAGTTTGGAAAATCATACAGACCACATCAGGCCCAGGCTGGGCAGTCGAAAAAATTACTGCATATTGTACGATATGTATACAGAAAGGCGGTGAAGGTAGTGTAACATAGATGAAAGATTACTGGCTTTGCCTTGGTAGAAATAATCTCCAATTTGTTATAGTGAGTGGTCACCACAGAGTAATGTAGTATTAGAGGTGAACACCAGATGGTGCTGTGTCCCGAACAAAGGACTTAAATGAGGAGAACTTTGCCTGGAGAGACAGTCGTTGTTCTCAGTATAACCACTAGGTGGCTGTAGCGAACTCTGCAGAGAAGACAAGGTTTCCTGCAACAGGGATTAACCCGGTGGTTCCCAAACTGTGCGCCGCGGCTCCCAGGGGTGCCGCGGCGCTGTCACTGGGGTGCCGCGGGCCAAGCATTGAAAAAAAGAAAAAGCACAGAAACTTACCAATCCGCCGGGCGCCAGGACCCAGAAGACTCCTCTCTCCCGCTGTCACTGAATATCGACGTCAGTAACAAGCTGCTGCGGGAGAGAGGAGGCTGCTGGGTCCCAGCGCCCGGCGGATTGGTAAGTTTATGTGCTTTTTCTTTTTTTTCTATGGCTGGCGCGCGGCAGAGGAGAGAGGGAGCGTGACAGCGGGGAAGAGAGGGTGACAGCTGGGGCAGAGAGCGTGACAGCGGGGAAGAGAGGGTAACAGCTGGGGCAGAGAGGGTGACAGCGGGGAAGAGAGGGTGACAGCTGGGGCAGAGAGCGTGACAGCGGGGAAGAGAGGGTGACAGCTGGGGCAGAGAGCGTGACAGCGGGGAAGAGAGGATGACAGCTGGGGCAGAGAGGGTGACAGCGGGGAAGAGAGAGTGACAGCAGGGAAGAGAGGGTGACAGCTGGGGCAGAGAGGGTGACAAAGGGGAAGAGAGGGTGACAGCTGGGGCAGAGAGCGTGGCAGCTGGGGCAGAGAGCGTGACAGCGGGGAAGAGAGGGTGACAGCTGGGGCAGAGAGCGTGACAGCGGGGAAGAGAGGGTAAAAGCTGGGGCAGAGAGCGTGACAGCGGGGAAGAGAGGGTAACAGCTGGGACAGAGAGGGTGACAGCGGGGAAGAGAGGGTGACAGCAGGGAAGAGAGGGTGGCAGCAGGGAAGAGAGGGTGACAGCTTGGGCAGAGAGGGTGACAGCTGGGGCAGAGAGGGTGACAGCGGGGAAGAGAGGGTGATAGCTGGGGCAGAGAGCGTGACAGCGGGGAAGAGAGGGTGAGAGCTGGGGCAGAGAGCGTGACAGCTGGGGCAGAGAGCGTGGCAGCTGGGGCAGAGAGCGTGACAGTGGGGAAGAGAGGGTGAGAGCTGGGGCAGAGAGCGTGACAGCTGGGGCAGAGAGCGTGACAGCTGGGGCAGAGAGGGTGACAGCTGGGGCAGAGAGCGTGACAGCGGGGGAGAGAGCATGACAGCGGGGGAGATAGGGTGACAGCTGGGGCAGAGAGCATGACAGCTGGGGAAGAGAGGGTGAGAGCTGGGGCAGAGAGCGTGACAGCTGGGGCAGAGAGCGTGGCAGCTGGGGCAGAGAGCGTGACAGTGGGGAAGAGAGGGTGAGAGCTGGGGCAGAGAGCGTGACAGCTGGGGCAGAGAGCGTGACAGCTGGGGCAGAGAGGGTGACAGCTGTGGCAGAGAGCGTGACAGCGGGGGAGAGAGGGTGACAGCGGGGGAGATAGGGTGACAGCTGGGGCAGAGAGCGTGACAGCTGGGGCAGAGAGCGTGACAGCGGGGAAGAGAGCGTGACAGCTGGGGCAGAGAGCGTGACAGCGGGGGAGAGAGCGTGACAGCGGGGGCAGAGAGCGTGACAGCGGGGCCAGAGTGCGTGACAGCGGGGGCAGAGAGCGTGACAGCTGGGGCAGAGAGCGTGACAGCTGGGGCAGAGAGCGTGACAGCGGGGGAGAGAGGGTGACAGCGGGGGAGAGAGCATGACAGCTGGGGCAGAGAGCGTGACAGCGGGGAAGAGAGGGTAACAGCTGGGGCAGAGAGCGTGACAGCGGGGAAGAGAGGGTGACAGCTGTGGCAGAGAGCGTGACAGCGGGGAAGAGAGGGTGACAGCGGGGAAGAGAGGGTGACAGCAGGGAAGAGAGGGTGACAGCAGGGAAGAGAGGGTTATAGCTGGGGCAGAGAGCGTGGCAGCTGGGGCAGAGAGCGTGGCAGCCGGTGCAGAGAGCGTGAGAGCTGCGGCAGAGAGGGTGACAGCTGGAGCAGAGAGGGTGACAGCTGGGGCAGAGAGAGCGTGACAGCTGGGGCAGAGAGCGTGACAGCGGGGAAGAGAGGGTGACAGCGGGGGAGAGAGGGTGACAGCGGGGGCAGAGAGCATGACAGCTGGAGCAGAGAGCGTGACAGCGGGGGAGAGAGGGTGACAGCTGGGGCAGAGAGCGTGACAGCTGGGGCAGAGAGCGTGACAGCGGGGAAGAGAGCGTGACAGCTGGGGAAGAGAGCGTGACAGCTGGGGCAGAGAGCGTGACAGTGGGGAAGAGAGGGTGAGAGCTGGGGCAGAGAGCGTGACAGCTGGGGCAGAGAGCGTGACAGCTGGGGCAGAGAGGGTGACAGCTGGGGCAGAGAGCATGACAGCGGGGGAGAGAGGGTGACAGCGGGGGAGATAGGGTGACAGCTGGGGCAAAGAGCGTGACAGCTGGGGCAGAGAGCGTGACAGCAGGGAAGAGAGCGTGACAGCGGGGGAGAGAGCGTGACAGCGGGGGCAGAGAGCGTGACAGCGGGGCCAGAGTGCGTGACAGCGGGGGCAGAGAGCGTGACAGCTGGGGCAGAGAGCGTGACAGCGGGGGAGAGAGGGTGACAGCGGGGGAGAGAGCATGACAGCTGGGGCAGAGTGCGTGACAGCGGGGGAGAGAGCGTGACAGCGGGGGCAGAGAGCATGACAGCGGGGGCAGAGAGCGTGACAGCGGGGCCAGAGAGCGTGACAGCGGGGGCAGAGAGCGTGACAGCGGGGCCAGAGTGCGTGACAGCGGGGAAGAGAGGGTAACAGCTGGGGCAGAGAGCGTGACAGCGTGGAAGAGAGGGTGACAGCTGTGGCAGAGAGCGTGACAGCGGGGAAGAGAGGGTGACAGCTGGGGCAGAGAGCGTGACAGCGGGGAAGAGAGGGTGACAGCGGGGAAGAGAGGGTGACAGCAGGGAAGAGAGGGTGACAGCGGGGAAGAGAGGGTTATAGCTGGGGCAGAGAGAGTGGCAGCTGGGGCAGAGAGCGTGAGAGCTGGGGCAGAGAGGGTGACAGCTGGAGCAGAGAGGGTGACAGCTGGGGCAGAGAGAGCGTGACAGCTGGGGCAGAGAGAGCGTGACAGCTTGGGCAGAGAGCGTGACAGCGGGGAAGAGAGGGTGACAGCGGGGGAGAGAGGGTGACAGCGGGGGCAGAGAGCGTGACAGCTGGGGCAAGAGCGTGACAGCGGGGGAGAGAGGTTGACAGCTGGGGCAGAGAGCGTGACAGCTGGGGCAGAGAGCGTGACAGCGGGGAAGAGAGCGTGACAGCTGGGGCAGAGAGCGTGACAGTGGGGAAGAGAGGGTAACAGCTGGGGCAGAGAGCGTGACAGCGTGGAAGAGAGGGTGACAGCTGGGGCAGAGAGCGTGACAGCGGGGAAGAGAGGGTGACAGCTGGGGCAGAGAGCGTGACAGCGGGGATGAGAGGGTGACAGCTGGGGCAGAGAGGGTGACAGCGGGGCAGAGAGGGTGACAGCAGGGAAGAGAGGGTGACAGCTGGGGCAGAGAGGGTGACAGCGGGGAAGAGAGGGTGACAGTTGGGGCAGAGAGGGTGACAGCTGGGGCAGAGAGGGTGACAGCTGGGGCAGAGAGGGTGACAGCGGGGAAGAGAGGGTGACAGCTGGGGCAGAGAGCATGACAGCGGGGAAGAGAGGGTGAAAACTGGGGCAGAGAGGGTGACAGCTGGGGCAGAGAGGGTGACAGCTGGGGCACAACGGGGCAGAGGAGTGTAACAGGGGGCAGAGGAGTGTAACAGGGGCAGAGGAGTGTAACAGCTTGACAGAGGGCAGAGGAGGGGGACAGCGTAAGAAAGGGCAGAGGAGGGGAGACATTGTGAGAGAGGGCAGAGGAGGAGGGACATCATGAGAGAGGGCAGAGGAGGGGGGACATCGTGAGATAGGGCAGAGAAGGGGGACAGCGTGACAGAGGGCAGAGGAGGGGGACAGCGTGACAGAGGGCAGAGGGGGCAGTGTGAGAGAGGGCAGTGTGTCTGGATGCAGAGGGGGCAGTGTGTCTGGATGCAGAGGAGGCAGTGTGTCTGGATGCAGAGGGGACAGAGTGCCTGAGGGCAGAGTGTCTGGATGCAGAGGGGGCATTTTTGCATACAACTAAATAAGTATTTTTGTCCTGAACTAAATACTTATTACAATTTTTTGACCCAACTACTTCTAAAACAGGACTGCTCAATAATTATTTTGGAGGGGTGCCTTGAAAAGATTTGGAGACTCTAAGGGTGCTGCGAACTGCAAAGTTTTGGGAACCACTGGATTAACCCCTTAGTGGCTGGAGCTGCTGCACCAAGGGATGAGAGATTTTTAACCCCTGGTTTGTGACAGGTGAGATACTGAGGGTTCATTGTGCAGCCCAAAGTTGGATTAAGGAGCTGGAGGCCGGATGCTTTTTGGAGCTACCAGCGATGCATCAATCAAATTCTCCATGTATAACCAGGTGAGACCACAGAGGGAAGCCACACTGACCTGCTACAATGCACGATTAGGGAGACCATCCCAGGATAACCGCGCACCCGACTGGTAAGTTGGCAGTGGTGGGGAGATTGAAGTCTGCAGCCAGGATCTGTGGATGAGGGGGAGTCACCGTGCGCGCACCGCTTTGGGTGTAATTCTGTGCTCCCGGGGCTAGCGGTTCGCCGCGGGAGGCACCGCAGCTGCAACTTCGATCAGAGGTAGTCAGTTAGCCGACCGGTTTTACAGGAGGGTGGAGAGTGTTATTTGCCACAGCGATGCAGCGGTCCTGCGGAAAGGGCCTCGAGGACGGAGGTGGCGATCCCTGGCAGTCACGGAGGCCAGGTAAGGGTCCCCAAACAAGCAGCAGAGAGTAGCGGTGTGGTGTGCCGTAGAAAAAAGCCAGCAAGTAGTCAGATTCAGTCGGGTGACTGTCGGTTTAGGGACTTTGGCAAGGGAGCCGGAGATAATTGCGACCGTTCACTATAGCCGCTAAACCACGCCCCTGTCCATTTCTATTTTTATTGTACAGT
Organism: Mixophyes fleayi; assembly: GCF_038048845.1. Classification (NCBI taxonomy): domain Eukaryota; kingdom Metazoa; phylum Chordata; class Amphibia; order Anura; family Limnodynastidae; genus Mixophyes; species Mixophyes fleayi. The sequence goes on from NC_134403.1 coordinate 239,994,444, forward strand.
CTATACCGGATGTTTTTTTTCTGTTTTACTACAAGTGGAGGCGGGGTGGGGGGGCTGATGCAGACAGAAACCAAACAGCATTTGTCCATTTCTTTTTATATTTAACTATAAGTGTAGGGTGTAATATACACCCAAAGACGATGGCTGCATTGTCAATAGGCTATGATGGAGAGGAAGACAATCAGGTTTGTGTGCAGAATTCAGGACGGCCTACCAGGGATTATCATAGAAAATAAGGGGCGCTCGCAATAACACTTTACATAAGATTTATTAAAATACATAAAATATGCACATTTATAATATTGACCATCAACACCACGGGGGATGTAATGTAATAAACAAGGAATATAGTGTGACAATTGAGTCTGTATTCCTATGGTAGATAATGCTCTTAATTATCATCTTTATAAAGTATTCACATTCCATTTCAAATAAAACAGAGCTGGTGACCAGACGTGCAGATTTAAGACAGTTTGCAGAAGTGTAGATTATATTAACGGAGCTCCGTACATTTCTGTTAACATATGCTTTTCTTTGCGGAGTAGAGAATCAGAAGTGAGACATATTCATTCATACGTATCCAACCCGTGGATTGACGAAAACACTACCAGGGATTAAACTGTTTTTTTCCTATTTTATTAGCTTTAGAATTACCTTACTTATCCAAGAAACAATGGAGCACTAAATTAACTTAATTTAGTCCAAAAAAAATAGATTTTTAAACAAAATTGCAAAACAAAACCAAATAAAAAAAAAACAAAACCAAAACACGCAAGGGCGGTTTTGCCAAAACCAAAACCTGAAGGTAATCCAGATCCAAAACCAAAACACGGGGGGGGGACCATCTCTACTTTAATTAAGCATTGATGTCAGTCGCAACGATGTTAAACTCAAGTGCCGGAGTCCTGTGTGTTCGGAAGCTCTGGCTGTCAGCATGGCGGTTCCTTTGGAAAGCTGCACATTCCGTGTTCAGGTAAGTCTGTTTAGATTGTAGTCATATATTTCACAAATCGGTTTTCTTTTGTAGCACTCAATGCTGTCGGATTTCCCAGCATCGTGAAAAAGATTACCACCGGTGACGTAGTGCTATTTCTGTCCCAATATTTGTTTTTCATAAGCTGTGAATTATCACTGGTTTGCCCTTTGACTAATCTTCATCTTTATTTCTGTTTTGTGCACACTTGGTACATTGCAGCATTGCCTGATTTGCCTGTGCTTTTTATTTTACATCCTACTTAGTCCTACAGTAACAATGTCAATTGGAGTCCAATAAATTAGTGCAGGATTTTGTGGTTAATTTTAATCCACCTTATTTTATGTAGTACTGTAATAAATTAAACATCCATTCCTTTTGTACTTGTCATTAACCATATCGGTTGTTTTAATGCCTAGGTAATACATTGCTTGCTGTCTCTAATGTATTTATTTTACAATGCACAAGCTGGCACACAAAATACATTTCATTGTCACTTGTCATTAGCACCATTTCCTATTGAGGCATTCAATAATCCAGACAATACATTGTCATTTAAACAAGTGCATTTTTTAAAATGCACTGACTAGGGCAAAAAGCCAAATTTTGTTCTGCACCAAAAATATATGACAAACGATCCTTAAGCCGAAGCAGTTGTTATATAGATGTCAGTCAAACATGTGAAATTATTGACTAGCTAGCCCTTGCTGGCAGTTCACATGATAATGAATGCTAGGCAAAAAAAAAACAATTATCAGACAAACAAAATTTGTGACTTTTCTAAGCGCTCTTATACACAGCTGCCTTAAATATAAAACTGAGGAAACCACTTTCCTCTACAGACCATCTAAAATGTATATAACAATGTGTATATATATATCAGGCGCTTATGAGTTTTGTCAATAGATTACTAATTAAACAAATTGTTTCATCCAAATAAATTGTCATAATTCACTATATTCTTAACAAAATAGTTCCTCCATGGTAGATAAATAGCACATCGACATCTTCAAAAATCTTAAGAGTGCTTTTCAAAACTTTGTCAGTTCCCTCCGAATTTCACATAAATAAGGATAAGGAAAGCAGCTTTGTCGGATCCCTCCGGTATTTCTCCAGATATATACAAGAAAAACATAAACAGAGGAATCGTTTATAAATAATCTCTCTTAATGTCAATGATGTATATTCTATAATAGCCCAGATAGAGGAAAACTTTGAGAGATTGAGCGAATACATTTGAAAGGAGCTTTTATGATTAACACCTGGTGTAGGATATTTCGCAGGTGCTGTTTGTAAATTAGCATACACCACAAAACAAATAAATAAATAGTAGAATTGACGGTTATGAACCCCTTCCAATCTGCTTACTTTCAAAATGTAAATAGTGGGTCATTGAAAGTCCTGATTTCACCAATCTGTGTTCAGCTCCGAATATCACATATAAAAGTAAATGAACAAAACGGGCACATAGTGCATTATCTCAAAACCGAGTAAGTTTAATACTTCGCAAAACAGCATCATAAAAAAAACAAACTTGTTAAACACTTCAAAAAACGACATCACATAAAACAATGAATTGATATGGAATAAAAGAATCTAAAAGTCTAATCAACGTTTTTCCCTACTCAAATGAAAAAAGGACAGATAGAAACATTTGAAAAACTCGTGTTGGATGAGGTGGATACTTGGAAAGATGTAAAAAAGAAAAAACTATTTAATTTAACGAAAAAAGAGAGATTAGCTATTGATTCCTTAAAGAAGAATAGTGATATTATAATAAAACCGGCTGACAAAGGCGGAGCCATAGAGATCATGGAAAAATCTAAGTACATTACAGAGATAAATCAGCAACTTAATGATGGAAAAACCTATGTGAAATTGAGAGGAGATCCAACCAAACGAATTGAAAAGGAATTAAACTGCCTAATTGAGAAATACAAAGCGAAAGGTACTCTTAATCCAACTATAGCAGACTTTGTGTCATGTAATAATCCAACAATACCAAATATATATATATTCTTCTTCCAAAGATACATAAGAATATTGATACCCCCCCAGGAAGACCCCCGGGGGTTAATTCAATTACATCTAATCTCTCTATGTACGTAGATCATCTATTGCAACCTCATGTCATAAAAATTAAATCTTACCTAAAGAACACGAGAGATGCTCTAGAAAAAATTAATAATATAGAATGGGAAGAAAATTGGTACTAAGTTACCGCAGATGTCTTATCTTTATATACCATCATACAGCATGAAAAGGGGCTAAATGCTATTAAAAAGACTCTACAAGATAATAATGTTAATGAGGATGAATGCGAGTTGACAATATATGTTAAAGATAACCAATTATGTACCAATCAGGTGCTCGCAGGTTGTGGCCTTCTGTACTGCTTTCTGGTGTGATATAGATGGTAACTGTGTAAAAGAAAGCAGCAGGGAAAGTCAACAATCCCGTGTTTGGTACACACATGGTCTAGAGAGGTGTTTAATTTAAACCCAAGAGAGTAGTCAGTAACCAGCCATGATCAAAAGCACAAGTTACAAAGAGAAGCACAGGGAAAAAATATAGCAGGGAAAAAAAGTAACCGGACAGTATGGTAGAAAAACCTGTTGCTCTGACTGTTGCCCCTGTAGCTGCGGTCACATGACATTGAGCATATCAACCCACTAGAGCCACTGTTGAGAAAGGTATCCCTGGATATACATCATGGAGAAGGTAAGTCCAGTGGCTTGTGACAGTATCCCCCTAATAAGGGTTGACACTGAACAACCTAAAACGGTTTGTCTGGAATTTTTTTATAAAACAGTTTCAAAAGGAGGGGGATATGCACATCAGTCACCTCAACCCAAGAGCACTCCTCAGGACTATCATCTTCCAAATTAAGAAACTGTGCCTTTGGAGATTGTTAAACTGCCAGGCTGATAATGAACTTGCAGAACAGATGACAGAGGTCTTCACCTATAGCAGCCGCCTTTCCCATAGAGCTTTATGGGCTCACAGGTACTCGGATGCCCCCAGGACTTAACTCCTAGCGTAGTGCAAGTTCTTTAAACAACACCGCAGTGGCAGGCTAGAGGAGGCTGAGTAGATGGTAATGGATGGTCAAGCATAAGCCAAGGTCAGGGGTCACAAGCAGGTAGAATGGTCAAATAACATGCCAAAGGGTCAGGGTCACAGGCAAACAGCAAAGTCCAGAATACAAGCCAAAAGGTCAGGGTCACAGGCAAACAAGCAGGGTCCAAGGTACAGGCAAGGGTCACAACAGCAGATCACGTAAATAGGTATCCAAGAGCAGGTCTGCACAGCACAGGACTGGAACGCTATAACTGGCAGGGATGCTAAGCCCTCCCTGCCATAAATACTAATGGTAGCCAATCAGGGCTTTGCCCTGTAATTATCCCCAGGCCCTGGTTAATTAAAAAGACCCAGATTAATTAGCCAGCAGGCTATAGGAGTTCCAGCACACTCGCCCGGCTGTCCTGTAGAGCAGGTGCGTGCCGGGGGGTGCTGAACAGAACACTCGGTGTCTGACCGTTGCCTTAGAAGAACCTGGAAGTAATGTCACGGTCGTCATGGAGAGGGCCGGGATGCCAGGGAGAGGGGCAGCGGCTCCTAACAGAGAGGCAATAATTTGTCTAATCTCATATTCTTGTTCATTTTATGTGGAGTATTGTTTAATGACAACGGTTATTTTTATAGGGAGACATAAAAGACATTGAGCACTTATAACGTAGGAGGTAATTCTAATCTAAAAGCTAACGGATTTATAGTCTCTAAAGCAGGGGTCAGCAACCCCCGGCGGTGGCACGCAGCCCCCTGAGTCCTGGCATGCCGTCCGTTCTCAATGACAGCCGGCTGTCATTCCTTCCCCGACACTGAACTGCTGCTCAAGCGCAACAGTTGAGCACTTCTCCGGCTGTCATTTATTAAAAATGACAGCCGGAGAAGAGCTGAACTGGTGCGCTTGCGCAGCAGTTCAGTGTCGACTGCGCAGTTCCTCCCAAGCACCTTTCTGGGGGCAACTGTGACATAATATGTGTTTCTGGGGGCAACTGTGGAATATTATATGTTTCTGGGGGCAACTGTGGGATACTATGTGTTTCTGGGGACAACTGTGGCATATTATGTGTTTCTGGGGCAACTGTGGCATACTATGTGTTTCTGGGGCAACTGTGGCATACTATGTGTTTCTGGGGCAACTGTGGCATACTATGTGTTTCTGGGGCAACTGTGGCATACTATGAATTTCTGGGGGCAACTGTGACATATTATGTATTTATGGGGCAACTGTGGCATACTATGTATTTATGGGGGCAACTGTGGCATACTATGTATTTATGGGCGCAACTGTGGCATACTATGTATTTATGGGCGCAACTGTGGCATACTATGTGGTTCTGGGGCAACTGTGGCATACTATGAATTTCTGGGGGCAACTGTGACATATTATCTATTTCTGGGGGCAACTGTGGCATACTAAGTATTTATGGGGGGCAACTGTGGCATACTATGTATTTATGGGGGCAACTGTGGCATACTATGTGTTTCTGTGGGCAATTGTGGCAAAGTATGAATTGGGGGCACAACTATGTGGCATAAGATGAATTGGGGGCACAATTATGAGGTATGATGTGAACTGGGGCACTACTGTGCGGCATAACATTTTTTTTTTTGCTGGTCCCTTACTGTTAATATGATATTAACCTCATAAAATGAGAAATAATTATATATATAAATATATAGCCACCGAGAGGGGAGGGGGTGGCTACAAATTGCCTGGGTCTGCTTGGAGGCCCGAGTCACCTCTGGAGACCTAATTTTTTTATTGAGTGCAGGGGGATCGGTAGTGGCTAAATCCCCTTTAGCTCAGGTACCTTCAGACGCCAGGTCATGTGACTGCAGTGGTGACATGGTACTCAGCGGGCTGCTGAATATCTTCCCATGCTGTGCATTGGAGAATAAGGTAAGAAGAAGGTGTGTTGGAGAGGGGGCATTTGTGACGAAAGGTGATGGAGAGGGCCATGTGTCACTAAAGGTGCTGGGCAGAGGGGGGGCAAGTGTTATTAAAGCATGTGGGCAGAGGGGACATATGTGAGCAAAGCTGCTGAGCAAGAGGGCATGTGTGAGTAATGCATTTTTCTGTAAGAGGGTGGCCTGGTGCTTTTCACCTGCTAGACACGCCCCCAATGATGTACCACCACACCCCCAATTGTATGACCACTTGCATGGTAAAAAAATGTACGGCGGCACAACATTTTTTTAACCATGCTTAACTATAAGGGAGGACCCATGGAGTTGCTGTACTGGGGCCATGAATTTCTCTAGGCAGCTCTGTATGTATGTATGTATGTATGTATGTATGTATGTATGTATGTATGTGTATGTGTATGTGTATGTGTGTGTATGTATATAAATATATATATATATATATATATATATATATATATATATATATATATATATACAAAAAGAGAAAGGGGTGCCAACATAGTGCATTAAATGTATAACATCTTTGGGATAGTCCACAAATGTGCAAGTCCCGTACCAGAAATTCAAATTCAAATAGCCTTGAATAAGTGCTCATAGACCTTCACATGAATGTGGTCTGTAACGGACCGCTGTAGTGTAACGTCCTGACTCCAGCAGGGTCTTCTCCCAGAATATTAGCACCACTTCGAATTGGCTAGAACTCAAAAAGAAGCCAATATAGTGTAATACCATCACAACAAGTGAAATGTAATAGAAAATTTTAATACAAAAAGAGGCAATATAGCCTCAACTGCAGCTTAAGTATAATATGCTCGTACATAAAACACAATATAAAACAGCTTATCTGTCCAGTCTCTCGTGCAAAGATGAAACAGCATGCAGGGCAAAGTTAGCCAGTAAAACCACACTGATGCACCAGTCCGGAACAGCGTGCAAAACGAATGGGAAATTTTCTATTACATTTCACTTGTTGTGATGGTATTACACTATATTGGCTTCTTTTTGAGTTCTAGCCAATTCGAAGTGGTGCTAATATTCTGGGAGAAGACCCTGCTGGAGTCAGGACGTTACACTACAGCGGTCCGTTACAGACCACATTCATGTGAAGGTCTATGAGCACTTATTCAAGGCTATTTGAATTTGAATTTCTGGTACGGGACTTGCACATTTGTGGACTATCCCAAAGATGATATACATTTAATGCACTATGTTGGCGCCCCTTTCTCTTTTTGTATTTTATTAGGCTGATACCTGCAGATAGGTGTCGATTGTATTGGGAGCTGCCATCTCATGTACTGAGTATACAAATTATTTTTTTGTCACTATCACTTTGTGGTTGCACACTTATAAGCGCCTGTGTAGCTTAGAAATTTGGTGGGAATATATATATATATATATATATATATATATATATATATATATACACACACACAACTGGCACACCTGGGCTTGACTAGATTTTAGCTGGCACTCCGATAGAAAAAGGTTGCCAACCCCTGCTCTAAAGTATAAAAGTATATAACCAGACCTTGTCTCTGGGTTTTAGTTGAGGTACAGAACGTCTTTTATCAAAAGGTTTTTTTAATAATGAGATGATGACAAATTTTCCTTGACTTGGGACTAGATGGTTGAAGACGAGAATTCACTGCAGGTATTTCTGAAGAAGATATATTAGACAAGGTGGGTAATATAGGATGACATCCATAGAGTACAAAAATGGGGAGTTAGTGGTAGCCTCACAGAGATGGTGGGTAAACTCTGCCCAGGAAAGTAATTGCTCGCAATTGTTTTGATTGGAAGAAAAGAATTATGATTTTATTTTGAGTTTTTGATTAATTATTTCAGTTAGTCCATTAAAATGGTGTTGAGAGGCCATTCAAAGGTAAGTCTGTGATAAAATCCATGGATAAATGGGTCGATGGTTGGTCTGGGACTGGCAAAAAAGAAAGACTGGATTAAAAGGTTTCTGATGAGGCACCTTGTGCTAGGTGCTGACAAATTTCTCAATATCCAAACAGAGAAATGGCCACCAAGAACTCAGAGCTTGAAGATCTCGAGAAGCATGGGCCCAATGAAACAACTTTGGATGTAATTCCGGTGGAATTAAAGTTTTGGCAGGAGGAGATTTGAAGAGCAAAGAAAATGTAACAGCTAGGATACATTTAGGATTGTAGATAAATTTATTCTTCACTGAAGATTCCTTATCTGAGAAATCAGAATCAGAAGGCTGATGCCTTCTTGTTTTCTGAGCCTGGACAGTTGGCAAGAAATGAGAAAAGATTAATCACCATCTTGCCTGATGAGATTTTAAACACTGTGCTGATTGTAGGTATAGAAAGTTTTTATGGTCCGTATAAATGGTCACTGAAATTTGGGCCCTTTCAAAAAGGTGTCTCAATTCTTCAAGAGCCAACTAGATAGCTAACAACTGCTTGTCTCCTATGACATAATTACTCTCTGCAGGTGAAAGCTTGTGGGAGAAGAATCCACTAGGGTAAAGCTTCCCAGAGAATTCATGCCGAGACAAGACTACTCCTTAGGATGATCCACCTCAATGAAGAAGGGATGGTAATTATCAGGTTGTTGCAAAATGGGGACTGAAGAGAAAGCTGATTTAAGAAATTTAAAAGCTTCTATAGCATCTGTAGTGTTTTTTCGTGATAATGCTGCAATAGGAGCAACCAATAAAGAAATTTCCTTAATAAATTGGCAATAATAATTTGCAAAGCCCAGGAAACGTTGGGTATCCTTGAGGGCTGAGGCCCTGCAGAAATGACCTCATGTTTATCCGGGTCTATTTAGAGTCCAGAACCAGAAACAATGTAACCTAAAAAAGGCAATTGAGTTATGTAATACAATTGGTAAAACCGAAGGCGAATAAGGACATTTCCCACATGTTATTGGTGAGTTTTAATGTCTTTTAAAAAGATGAGTATATCTTCCAAATACACTGCTATATAATGATAAAGTACTGTAACGAGCAGCGGATCACCACGGCTCACTACTTATGTCTGAGTCCCGGTTGTCATAGCAACAGCCGGGATGTCACCTCCCCTCTCTACAGGCCTGGCCGTCACCATGGCAAAGGCCGGGATGCCTTGTAATCAGTGCCGCGTCCCGGCAACACAGGGCAGCCAAGTGCGTGCGCATTAGTTACAATTAGCCTGCTGGCTAATTAGGCTTAATAATATTTATTAAGCAGCGCCTGGGGGCTAATCATGTGATGCCCAAACCTTGTCCCTGATTGGCTGCATTTAGTATTTAAGACAGGGAGGGCTTAGCCTCTCTGCCAGTTATAGGGTAGATTTTGTCTGTTGATGACCTGCCCCTGTTCTTTTACTCCTGTTCCTGTTGATACTCTGCCTCTCTGTTTTTGTACCTACTGTTGTGACCCTTGGCCTGATACCTGGACTTCGTTTTTTTGCTGATTGCCCTGACCTCTGGACCTGTTTCCTGGATATTCTTGTTTGCCGCCAGCCCTGATCCTTTATTGCTTATTCCTGATCAGCCTGTCTGCTTTGGACCCCTGACCTAGGCCTGCCTTTGGATATCTTGCTACATTCCAGATTGGCTCCTCCTACCTGCCCGCTGTGGTGTTGTCCATAAACTTACACTACTTTAGAGTTAAGACCTGGGGGCATCAGAGTACCTGTAAGCACATCAAGCTCTTCGGGAAAGGTGGCTACTACAGGAGAAGACCTCTACCATCGGTTCTGTAAATTTTTGACAAGACCCGCCAACGTAACAAGTACTTCATGAAAGATTTAGTTAACAAAGTTTTGGAAAACTGCAAGAGGCATTCCTCAGGCCAAATGGCATTACTAAATACTCATAATGGTTCAAGTGTTAAAAGCTGTTTTCCATTTATCTCCTCTTCTGATACCAATGAGATTGCATCCCGTAAAATTGCCTGAGTCATTAAGAAGAGTAAAGCAAAAACAAGGAGTAAGTTCGCTCCTGGACAAACCATATTACAATGCCAAGGGTGAAAATTAGTTTATTATTTTGCACAAAAGTTAAATACTGGTTGTTTTTTCATGTAGCACACAAATAATTGATAGCATTTTTTAACACTGAAATGTAAAATTGACCTAGGACATGCCCTATCCCAACTATAAAAATGTCCTCACATTTTAAATGTACCTCCCCCTCCAATGCAACATGGTTTTACAATGTTACTCCTTTTAATACTTTGCTCTCCTTAATGAGTCAGGCCCAAAGAGTTTAGAAATCAAGGGCAAATGCAAAATGAGCGTAATGTACGTTTTCTTAAAAAACGCACGTACATCGACATACATTTGTCTGTATTCAACAAGGAGCAGATCTAAAGTTATGACTGTTGATGAATATGGGTCTAGGTCTGCTCTGCTTTTACTGCCGAAGACATTGCAAGATACGGCAAATACATATGTGAAATATAAATTCACAAAAGAGCACACAGAAAAAAATAAAATTGTGTCACTTGTCAATAATATACTCATAATGACAAAACATTAAAACATAAAAAGTGGGTTTTTTATTTTATTTTTCTATAATATACATTTTTAAGATGCTCTTAATGTCTACTGTACATAAAATACATTTTTACAGTTGCTCCTTATTGCAAACACATATTCTAGCATGCATACACAGCCGTCAAGTAATTGACACATACACCTGACCTGTAGCTGGTGCAAGTGATACAACTAAACATCACATCCCCTTGAGATGCCCAAAGCTTGAATCTGCTGCTGCTACTTTCACTTCATCAGAGAATTGAGCATACTAAGGAGATTTAGGCAGAACCATCTCTAAAGCTGAAATAGGTAATTGAACAGACGGTACCACCTTCTGTAAACAATGGGAATGACAGCTTGGTCCCCAAAATAAGATTTGTGCAGCATGACAATCAAGTATAGGAGAGTGCAGATGGAGGTAATAGAGTCAGAAGACTACCAGGTTGATAACTTTAGGGATAACAAAAAAGGATATAACTTCTTAATGCAAAGTTCCAACTTGTAGAGCTAGGGGTGCTGTACAGTCTCAAATGATGCCTCGAACAATCTTGCTTCCATCAATAGCGGTGAAAGAAAAAGACCACTCAAGTGATAAGGTAGAGAGAGCGAATTTGGTTACAAAAGAGGTAGAAATTAATTTCCTGGGGCACCAAAAAGGCAGAAAGGGAGATTGCACCAGTAGAACAATGCAAAAGGATAGGTGTAAAAAAACTATAATCAGCTGAGCATAAATTAAAGATTAGAAGAACCTAATGTGGCCCTTCTGGAACCTCATTAATCTTTGTTGTTTCCCAATGTTTAGGGCAATTTCCAAGAAGCTGACTTAAATCTGCACAATACAGACATAACTCATTTTTAAATCTTATCTCCCAAGTGCTGCAGGAGATCCCTAGGAGGGGGATTTTCAGCAGAATACATATTTTAGGGTCAGAGGAAACTGTCACTGTGTATTTCCAAAGAGGTGGATTTCAATTGCCAGCCAGAATTTGCGCTAGCAGAATGGAAGCGCAAAGTATAACAATTCCCCCTATTGACACCAGGACCTCAGCAAACTGGTATGGGCTTCATTGCCAGGAGCTTATAGGTCATGGCCCTCTGTACTGCTTTCTGGTGTGATGGAAAAGGTAACTGTGTAGCCTACTCTCATATTAGGCATTTTCAACATTTCTATTGACAACCCAACCCTCTCTGCTGCCACTTATTCTCTCCCAATGAATCTAATTTTTCACCCACTATGATGGATATTACCTTGACCTTGGCATTTCCCTCTTATGCTCTAAGTTCTCCAACTGGGTCTCTTTTTAGAAAAAAACACTCAGTAGACATTGAGCATTAGACAATGCAGCTCCAGCCACTGTTAGGAAACAGCTGCCATTCAACATGTATATGCAGGAACACCGAGAGGGGGGGGTGGAGGGCATTGACAGGGTCTGGGCCTGCCTGGGGGGGTGGGGGGGGCTGGGCCTCCACTGGAGCAAAAGAGTTATTTTTTTTACATAAAAAAAAACAAACTAATTTTTTTGCATGATCTGTGTTATATATGGTATTCACTTATTGCTTGATTTTCCATATTTACATTTTCTAACAAGTCCCAACACTCCAGGACCCATGCAAGAATCCAGTGCCAGGTTGTGAAAGCTGCAATAAGTTAGTTTAGAACAACACCATTTTAATACATCATATGTCATGTGTAAGGAAGAGCAGCTACCCCCCATGTTGACTATGCCGCCAACACTATGTGACCAGGCATCTTCAGCGGCATACAGCCCTCTTCCTACTCACCTATGGAGGGAGGGTGGTGGCAAAAAGTTTCAGTACCGGGATCCTGAATTCCTCTTGGCAGCCCTGTGCATATGATAAATGTAGGACAATTGCCTGTCACACCAACCATACCAGAGGTTTTTCTTTAAGTGCTGGTTTGGGAGACAGTAAAAAAAGTTTCACCTCTTCCCCCGGTATTCTCACTGATTTTTGTCTAGGGGATATGTGCATGTTGTTACTTCAATCTCAATATGTGAGTTGTATCAACTGCTTTCATCAACCGCTTGCATCATCTTTGGGAACTCAGCCTCATAAATCACTCTCTGCCGAAGTCAGCCTGAGCAGAAATGTCCTGCAGGTCTCAGTGCTGTTTTACAGCATCAAACACCCATAGGTGCTGCAGTCTTTTTTTCTTAAACACACTTCCACTAGTCCAGGGTTCATCAAATACAACAAATATGAATCACATGTTACTATTTATTGTTGAAATAAGCTAAAATGCCAGTAAGTCATAAGGAAATAAAACAAAATCAAGTCATATGTCTGCTGGATTGAAATGTGGTCCATATACTCAAAGGGCCTGCCTGATTCATTAGAAAAAGTAAAGCAAAAAAAATGAGTATCTTTGCACCTGGGCAAAACCATGTTGCATTGGAGGGGGAGGCAAATTTAAAATGTGATGGCAGATTTATAGTTGGGTAAGGCATGTTCTATATCAACTATAATTTTGCAGTGTAAAATTATCAAGTATTTGTGTGCTACTTGAAAAAACAGCCAGTATTTATCTTATGTGCAAAATAATAAACTAATTTGTACCCCTTGAATTGTAACATGGTTTTGTCCAGGAGAACACTTACTCATTTTGTTTGCCTTACTTTCTTTAATGAATCAGGCCCAAAATGTTATCTCTCAGAACAAAAAGCAAAATGGAATTCTATAAATAGTATATTCACTCAGAGATGGTCAGGAATAGAATGCATACAGTCAGGGTCGCCATCAGAAATCATGGGGCCCAGTACAAATGAAACAGGCAGGGCCCCCTACCCCCGATGAAACCCCCTCCCAACTCCAGTAGCATTCAAAATGTTTTGAATGTTTTTTTTATATTTTATTGAGGTATAAAATACAACATATACGATTGAATGCATTATAAAATACATACATATTTTCACAGTTATCTTACAATCCAATGAGCAATCAACATCCCATGCCTATTTTTTCAAATATCCATCCACAACCTTTAAAAATAGAATTTTTTTTTGTTTTTGTTTTTGTTTTGAATCTTATGTTTATTTGAAAGAATGAAAAGGAAAAGAAAACAAAAGACCCCAGTTGCTGAACTATCATTTTCCTCCCTCACTTTAAACAAAGATTAGATATTAGGAGGTGAAGATAGATTAATTGGTGGATCTGCAGAAACCATTCTAAATTCAAACCACTCAGTATTATGGAATCAACATGGATTTGTGAGGGATAGGTCATGTCAAACTAATCTAATTAGTTTCTACGAGGAAGTTAGTGGGAACTTAGACCAGGGCAGGACAGTAGATGTGGTCTACTTAGATTTTGCAAAGGCCTTTGATACAGTGCCACACAAGAGGTTGGTTTACAAAATAAGGGAACTGGGTCTAGGAATCAACATTTGTACTTGGATCGAAAACCGGTTAGAGAAAAGGGAACAGAGAGTTGTGATAAATGGAACATTTTCTAATTGGTCAAAAGTTTTAAGTGGAGTACCTCAAGGTTCCATGCTGCGGCCACTCCTTTTTAATATATTTATTAATGACCTTGGTGATGGTTTAGAGAGTAAAGTTTCTATTTTTGCAGATGACACTAAACTCTGTAAGGTAATAAAATCAGAGCAAGATGTAGCTTCTCTACAGAGGGACTTAAATAAACTGGAGGATTGGGCGGCCAAATGGAATATGAGGTTTAACACAGATAAATGTAAGGTTATGCATTCAGGGATCAAAAACAAGAACGCAATCTATAAATTAAATGGAATTAATTTAGGAGAATCTATAATGGAAAAGGATTTGGGAGTGCTCGTAGACAGTAGACTTAGCAATAGTGCTCAATGTCAAGTAGCAGCTGCAAGGGCAAACAAAGTATTGGCATGCATAAAAAGGGGCATAGATGCAAGGGAAGACAGTGTAATTTTGCCACTGTATAAATCGTTGGTAAGACCTCATCTTAAATATGCAGTACAGTTCTGGGCACCACTCTATAAAAAAGATAATTTGGAACTAGAAAGGGTTCAGAGAAGGGCGACAAAATTGATAAAGGGTATGGAGTCATTAAGTTATGAGGAAAGGTTAGCCAGTTTAGGCATGTTTACTTTAGAAAAGAGGCGTCTAAGGGGAGATATGATTACTATGTACAAATACATTAGGGGTCAATACAGAGAGCTTTCATGGGAACTTTTTACCCCAAGGACCATACACAGGACACGTGGTCATCCCCTAAGGTCAGAGGAGAGGAAATTTCAAAACCAGCAAAGGAAGGGGTTCTTTACATTACGGGCAGTCAAGATATGGAATTCATTGCCAGGGAAGGTTGTGATGGCAGATTCAATAGATATGTTTAAGAAAGGGTTAGACAAATTTTTAGCGGAAAGGTGTATCCAGGGATACGGCCGTTAATTTAAAATGAAGGATAGTAGTGGATATACCGTAAAAATAGGACTGCAATATTGAGTCTGGGGGGATTGTCACAATTGAAACAGATTGGCCGTTGCTTACTCTGGATTAATTTCAAATATAAGTGCAGGATCGCAGGAGATCCAAAATAGGTTGAACTTGATGGACTGGTATCTTTTTTCAACCTCATCAAATATGTTACTATGTTACTATGTATTCCAAAGTTGTGTTCGTGTAGTATGAGGTAAAAGAGCAATAAAGCTCTCCCATGTGTCAAAAAATAGTTTTACTCTAGAATTTCTGTGTAGAGACGTTTCTATCCAATCCATTCGAAATATATGATAGAGTTTTTCTTTGAAAAGGGAGCACATAGGAGGGGAATTTTGGAACCAGACCGGAAGTATGCTCCTTCTGGTCACAGCCAAGATTGCCAATAATAGTTTCTTACATCCCTTACTAACTTTGCAGCTACCTGGGAATATTCCAAATATTGCCCATTCCGGAGAAAGGGGTATGTAATTCACCAGGTGTGCATTAGAGAATCTCCAAATCTGAGTCCAAAATCGTTTAATTGGGGGACATTCCCAAAAACAATGTGTCAAGTCCGCCCTCGGAAATCCACACTTCGGACAACAATGGGACTCCGATAATCTCAAAACGACGGGATGGAGATAGATATGCTCTATTGTAAATATTAAGAAACATTTCTGTATAGGTCATTGCCGGTAATGTTTTAATGGAGTTGGCAAGTGCCTTCAAGAGAACCTCTGGTGTCAAATGAGGAAAGTGTTCCTGTCATAAGGAAAGGCCAGTTTTAGAGTGATTATAGTCAAATTGAGTACGTATTAAGGAATAGTGTTGTGAGATGGCCTGGTGAGTTGAGGGAGGTTTTGAGAGCACTGCATCCAAGGGGTTATCCCAATCAGAGGGAGAAAGTTTACGTAATACCGTGCTAATGTAATGTTGGCATTGAAATATAGCTAGGTGTTAGGGAGCCAATTGCAGATAAGTAGAACTAATCTGAGCATAGGTCATAGGTTTACGCGCAGTTGTATCTATTAATGGTCTTATTTTAATAATTCCCAAATTCGCCCAATCAGTAAATGGGAAGGAAGCTAAGCCATTTTGAAAGTTCCAGTTGTGTAATAAAGGAAGGTGCATTGAAGCATAAGGGTTTAAATGGTGCATATGGCAAAGTTTATGCCAAAGCTTACGTATAGTGAATAAGAGTGGGTTATGTATAACATTATTTGGTAATTCCTGTTTATGTAGGTAAATAAAGGCCAACAAACTAAGATTAGGAATAAAGCTCTGATCCAAGGTAGTATTAGCTTAGATATTTGTCTTGTGCAACCAGTTTCTAAGGTGTCGTAATTGGGCCACTTGATTATATCTAGTGAGATTTGGCAAATTCAGCCCCCCTTTATCTCTTGACTGTTGTAATTTAATCAGCCCAATTCGCGTTTCTTTGGAATTCCAAATAAAAAGTCTGCATCAAGTCAGTAATAAGTACGGTAAGGCTTGAAGTGGATACAAAGTTTAGGAAATATGATCATTTTAATTATATTTATTTTGCCTCCGTAAGAAAGACATATATGTTTCCAACCTTTCATCTCATGTTCCACTGTATTTATCGCCTCAGAAATATTAAGGTAATATAAAGAATGAATGTCTCTTGGAAGTCGAATGCACAGGTATGACATGGCCGATTTTGCCCAAGTAATGGGGATCTCTTGTGCCCAGGCTGGAATTATGACATCTTTACCCAGATATATAGCAGTGGACTTTTCAAAATTGACAGAGAACTCCAAGACAGATCCAAACTCCACTAATCGATTCATCAGAGACCTAAGCAAAACTTTAGGTTTTGGGCATGAAATCAGGGGGCAAAGTGGCCAAAGTCACCATCATTTTTCATTTTGAATAAATAGCTGCAGATTTGCAAGGGTTAAATGCCGTTGGACCACAAATTTGACAGTGGGAATCCACATAGGGTGCTCAGTTACATATAAAACACTTGTCTTTTGCCTCGCCAAAAACTGTTTTGGGCATGAAATCAGATGGCGAAGTGGGCGCAGACAGCATTTTGAGCATTTTTAATAAGTTGCTGCAGTTTTGCAAGGGTTAAATGTCATTGGGCCACCAATTTCACAGTGGGAATCAACACAGTTACATATAAAACAACTATCTTTGGCTTGCCCAACACTGTTTTGGGCATGCAGTCTTGTGGCAAAGTGGGCGCAGACAGCATTTTGTAACAGACCACCCTGTGTTGATTCCCACTATCAAATTGGTGGCCCAACAGCATTTAACTCTTGCAAAACTGCAGCTACTTATTGAAGATGCTCAAAATGCTATTTTTGCCCAATTTGCCACCTGATTTCATGCCCAAAACAGTGTTGGACCAAGCAAAAGACAGGTGTTTTATATGTAACTGACCCCCCGGTGTTGATTCCCACTGTCAAATTGGTGGCCCAACGGCAATTAACCCTTGAAAATCTGCAGCTACTTATTCAAAATGATAAAATGTGTTGAATTCACGCGACAGTTTGGTCCAGACGCTACATAATCAAAACTGTGCAAACCTTGTGGTTTATGTGAACTCTGATTAAAGTAGATTGTGTTAGATTAATGCTAGGGAGGACCAAAGGCTTCCTAAATAAGAGTGTCAGCCCTTGTCTGAAAAAACCTTGGTGGTGGCATAATTAGTATCGCAAAGCTAGTGGGTGGCATAGATAGGGAAGGATTTAATCATTATAGATAGACCAGGTGGTTGTTTTTTGGTTAACCCTGTGTCACATACACATCACGCAGACTCAGGTGAGTGCTGTTCGTGACACTATAATCCACATTATGTGAGAAACAAGAAACAGAATGATTAGCGTATCACACTTGTTTCGTCACAGCTTTGCACAAAAAAAGGCTTCACAGGCAAGGATATTGCTGCAAATAAGATTGCAATAGTTGTGAAGAAGGCTTCAGGGTGCCCAAGAACGTCCAGCAAGCGCCAGGACCATCTCCTAAAGTTGATTCAGTTGCGAGACCGGGGCACCACCACTGCAGAGCTTGACAGCAATGGCAACAGGCAGGTGTGAGTGCCTGCCTGCACGCACAATGATGTACAGACTTTTGGAGGATGGCCTGATGTCAAGAATATTAGTATATAGGAGTGCTTTTGTTCAGTGTCCCATGCTGTGTTGCTATGGCAACCGCAGCATGACTCCCTGTTGTCTAGTGAGGAAACAGGAAGTGGTATGCACTTTCTGTCTGACCAGTAAAAATAACGGACGCAGTACTGTTAGCTGTGCTCTGTATGTATATGTATATATATATATATATATATATATATATATATATATATATATATATATAA
The DNA here is from genome assembly GCF_038048845.1 of Mixophyes fleayi. Lineage (NCBI taxonomy): Eukaryota > Metazoa > Chordata > Amphibia > Anura > Limnodynastidae > Mixophyes > Mixophyes fleayi. The sequence continues at coordinate 240,012,681 of NC_134403.1, forward strand.
GTCCCCCAAATGCAGATAGAAGGTGACCAGAGGCTCCCCACTTTGCAAAAACTGATCACTTGATTGATTGCAGGATCCTTCAGCTGCGATGCATGTGGGTTGTTGATTAGAATACAATGCAGATCAGCAGGTTCCCCTGACTTATATATGGGAGATGTCTGTATGACCACAAGTGATTCCTGCACGGATGTGCAGAGATATAGAGACATGGTGCATTTTACCAACCTGCCTGCATCTGTATACTCCATGAAGCTGTATAAACCTGTATTGCATAAAACTGTTACTACTGCATACTTGCCAACTTTTCGTCATTGGATTCAGGGAGATCCCAGGGGAGGTGGGCGTGCGGGGACGGGGCTTGACAAATCGAATCATTTTGGCCCCGCCACCTAAATGATTATCATGATTTTGGCCAATTACAGCAGGGGGCGAAGCTAAGATGGCACAATATTTGCATCATAAATCCCCGCCTCTGCCACTTATTTATTACGGGGGTGAGAACTGGGAGGTTGCCCTGCTCGCCCGGGAGGTCTCCCTGAAAAGCGGGAGTCTCCCGAATATTCTGGGAGAGTAGGCAACTATGCGTTAAAGAAAAGCAGCTAATGAATCTCTAGAGACTGAAGTGTCTTTTACATTTCTGTCTCCATTACTAAAGTCATGTTGTCTCACCTGTCAGTCTTTGATTAAATCTTGGTCTCCATGAAACTGGCCACCTCCATAGGCATCAATACATGGACATAGGACACAATTTCTGAACTGTGTCATCATGCCACAGATGGCGAAGCCAACCACGTCTTGTACTGGCTCAGCATCAGGGAGAATGCCAGACTCTTCAGGGAGTGAGGGAGATCACCCCTATTTCAGGGAGTCTCCCTGACATTCAGGGAGAGTTGGCAAGTATGTACTACTGTTGAATACTGCTGTACTACAAGTTACCAACTGTGAGTATCTGCATGTCTTACTGTTGTTATCATCTTCAATAAATAGCAACCTGTTTAAGTTACAAAAGCATTGTGGCTTAACATCCACATAAACACCACTGAACACTTCTATCAACATCAAAAGGTATAACCAACAAAGAAGGCCAACAAAGAAGCTACTTCTCTGCAGGTAAAAAATCATCAGGGACAGACTGATATTCTGCAAAAGGTACAGGGATTGAACTGCTGAGGACTGAGGTAAAGTAATTTTCTCTGATTAATCCCCTTTCAGATTGTTTGGGGCATCTGGAAAAACACTTGTCTGGAGAGGGAAAGGTGAGTGTTACCATCAGTACTGTGCCATGCCAACAGTAAAGCATCTTGAGACCATTCATGTGTGAGGTTGCTTCTCAGCCAAGGGAGTGCACTCACTTACAATTTTGCCTAAGAACACAGTCATGAATAATGAATGGTACCAAAAAATCCTCCAAAAGCAACTTCTCCCAATCATCCAAGAACAGTTTGGTGATGAACAATCCCTTTTCCAGCATGATGGAGAACCTTTCCATAAGGCAAAGGGGATCACTAAGTGGCTCACGGATCAATACATTGAAATTTTGGGTCCATGGCCAGGAAACTCCCAAGACCTTAGTCCCATTGAGAACTTGTGCTCAATCCTCAAGAGACGGGTGGACAAACAAAAACCTGCAAATTCTGACAAACTCCATGCATTGATTAGGCAAGGATGGGCGGCCATCAGTCAGTATGTGGCCCAAAAGTTGATTGACGGTGTAATGTTCATTTTGTCGCTACCAATAAACATTATCCAATGCGATTATTGTGATTCCAACGAACAAAGAGATTTAATAGCAAAAGATAGCAGGATTTACAGAAAGCCATGACGAATCATAAGAGGTATAACAATAAACAGGAAAGTATAAAACCGAATACATTACAATACGTAAGTGCGTCTTGGGCCCAGGTTTATGTTCAGCCTTGTAGTCTTTAGTCAGGAAGAGTGAGATTTAACACTGACCCATATGCAGTTTGAATTTACATAAACAGTGATAATGTCACGAATATACACAGATAACACTAATATCGCTTTCATACTGCCGCCCCTGCAATTTTCCGGGGTTTTCAAGCCGAGTTTTTGCCGAGGCATGGAGCGTCCCAGGTCAGAGACCCTGATCACCCTGCACCTTGGACCCGGGAATTTCCCGGGTCAACCCCATTCATACTGAAAACAGGTCTGCCCTGGCAATAAGTGTGAGCAATCACAAGAGGAGCTTTCATTGGCACAAAAAATTGAGGTCAAAGGGGGTGGTGACTGTTCACAGCATTGCTTTAATCATGGCCGACGAGTCACTATTGAGTAGCCCAGAGTTCCTGTTTAATTGCGTTTATTTGATGTTTTATACAGCATATGAGAGCTTGATCCAACTGCACTGTCATTTCAGGAGGAGAAAGGAGCATTTTCTGGCACAGAGGGAAAATACTCTGCATCTGTATATGTACAGGAGGAGAGTTTTTCTCAGGGCCAGCGTACCAAACACCCAATCAGCTGCTTTATGTGAGACCAGGGTTGAAAAACCCGGGTCTCACCATTCATACTGAAGACTAACCAGGGCTGACACGGGAATTACCCCACCAAAAGTCCCGGCTCTAAATCCCGGGTTTTCAGACCCGGGATTTTTCACTAACACCATTCATACTGCGCCTAAACCCGGGTTGTCTGGGCTTGCCCCGGCAAAAACCCGGGTATTTCAGGCAGTATGAATGGGGTATTAGAGAGGTCTTCATTGGTCCAGGGTTAATGATGTTCCAGTAGACTGCTGGTCATAGCTCATTTCATTTGATCTTTTCACAAAGGAGGAGGCAACTCACTTCAAGTGTTACCTACGTGTCTTCCTACTGAATAACCAGTTTAAACTGACCCATAAAATAAAGTACTTTTGAGTATTAATCACATATTGCTTATAACTTGCGACGTGATCGCTACTCCGTCGAAACTGAGTTAATGCTGGTGAAATAAGCTTTAATATGAGACTGTTAAATATTATTTTATGTTAAGGCCTCATAAGGCCTTTGTTCAGCCATTTTACCTTGCATAGATATATTATTTGCTAAAAGAGGTTTGTGACTAGATCAAGTATAAATAACTTATGGTATAAATATATTTAAAGGAAATAGCACAGGGCGCTTATTTATATAATTGCACATACACTTATTTTTTATATTGTGTATATTTTGGTAAGGGAAATCTTTAATTTCTGAGACCAGGGGAAAAGATTTGTTTCTTTTTTTTAGCCTAGCTAGATTAAATGTATTATTTCTTAAGGTATATATCTGATACAATAAGCCTTTGTGGATGGAAGTCTTTTGTGTATTGTGATGTGGGGAAATGACTTGTTTGGGGGTTGTGACGTTTTGTGTGAATGTGTATTCCGTACTGTCTGAAGAAAGGCCCATATGCTAATCAGGCCTTTTGATGTGTGAGGCCTTTTGAAGACCGGAAGGGTTAATTAGGACCTTGCTACTAGATTTCCTGTGTCTAAAAACAAGATGCAGGACATCACTGAATTTGTAAGATATCACAGATAAGTGAAAATATTGTTAGCTTTGCAATGCATGCAAATCTATGTTTTGGTAAATAGGTTACATCCTGATTCTAAAATAGCCTGTGTCCAAATCTGCATAAAAAGCACTGTCCTGTAAACTGAAATGTATCATTCTGATGTTCCATCTGACCTGACCAATGATACCTTTAATCAGTGGAACTGTCCTTGCCAGGGCAACTGAGCGAAATAAAACATCACTCTTTGCTTCAAGACCCTGCTTGACAACTTCTTCAATATTGCTATAATCCTGTGATCTTCAAATTAGACCCTAAATATAATACGCTTACCGGCTGTTCCTGAGGTTGGACCCAGCTCTCCAGTACCACCGCTCTGCCGCTACCCTGCAGCTCTGGATAGTGTGATAGGCCAGGGGGGATTCATCCACAGCAACCCTGATACATAGTAAGAAGTCCAGAGTTACCAGCCCAAATGTATAATAAAGGAGCTCAGTGGTGGCAGCATTGTAAGCCCCTCCTACTGCGGCAAGAGGGCACATTTGGGATAACGTAAGAGAATGGAGGCAAAGTAAGCCCAGCCGGTTCCCAGCAACAACAGACAGGGTGGCATAGGCGGTCCATCCTGTCACAATGTTATTAATTTTTCTGCTGAAATACAGTTTTGCAAGATGTAAGTCCAAGGCCTTGAGGTTAAGCTCCTGTAAAAATGTAGCAAGATTTGTGAACAATAGGTGGTTTCATTTTCAGCTTGTAATGTGGGACCTGTGATCGTGACTTTGGATATGGCAGACATGAGATAAACATGCAGCCCCCCTTGGGATAAGAATAATTGGCACATATATCCTGAGAAGGGGGAGAAAGTTAAACACCTGAAGAATACGTGAGATAGCTAATCCGCAGCGCATCTCATAGACTATTGTATGCTTATGACGTAGGATTCATATATTCAGAAGGCTATAAAGACTTGTATCTTGATATCAATAAACAGAGAATATTCCTTGTATACAGAACTTGGTCTGTGTCTATTCTCTCCAGCTGATTAAAGCGCTTCCAGATATACTTGACACCACAGGCAAACTTGGAACAGATTATTAGATCTGACAACATCAAACTCTTTGGGCTAGATTTACTAACGGGCTTGTTTGGCGGCGTTTTTGATCCGCCATGCATTGCCACGTTTTACCGGTCAAACAGCCGGATTTACTAATGGGCGATTTTAAGCTTCAATGTGAAACTGCCGTTGATGTAATGGCGGTATGTAAGCCTCCAAGCCGCCGGCGGCTTTGAAAGAAGCATGGCACTTTTGCTTTAAAACACGGCAGTTTCGTGTTATGGCGGGTTCATTATCATACAGTGTTACTATTGGCTACTTTCTGTGGCAGGAGATTTGACATCACAAGCACTATATAAATCACAGGGTTTCCACATTTTCCTTGATAGGGTTTTGAGAAGTAAAGAGATAGGAGCTTGGAGGTATTAGTATTGTGAGTGAGGTGTTTTCGAGGGTTGTTGTGCTGCGATTTCTGCTTGGAGCGTGAAGTTACCAGCCCAAGTGTACCATAAAGGAGCTCAGTGGTGGCAGCATTGTAAGCCTCTCCTACTGTGGCTACTGTGTTTTTTTACAGTGCTGTCGCTTTATTTTCTCACTTCATTTCTGTCAAAAACGCTTTTCCGACATAAAGCGCTGCCTCAAAGAAAAAATGTGTGAGGATACACATCTGCTGCAGCTCCTCCTCATACGTGGAATATACCACGTATGAGGAGGAGTTGCGGCAGATGCTGCCCCATGAAATTATAGAGGGGGTTAATGTCCAGGACACGGATACATCTTCTTTTGGACAACCAACTGGTGAGTTGTTTGCAATTTTTACTATAACTGTTTTGCAAGTACACATGTGTTTTTTAACATTTTTAAATGTATTTAAAAAGCACATTATCAAGGTACACTGTGTCGAAGTCAGTAAATTGGATAAAGTAATTTCAATTAAAATTGAGCAAACTTGGTTGTCTTTGTCTGAAAAGATGCGTATGGCACGCTACGGCGTGGAAGGGCGTACGCAGCCGCAACACGTGGCAACAACAGTATTTACTCTTTTACATACATTCGCACCAACACACACATTTGTAAAATAGTACACATTAATGGTAGTTGCAACACAGTTATTTATGTCGAAATATAGTAGTGTTTATGTGTAATATTATAAGTTATATGCATATTAGTAAAACATATGGTTCAGGTTAAAAGAAATGTGTCATGTCTAATATCATATTAATCCCCTTTACATCAGCAGTTGTTCGGTGCATTCGGCGAAGAGATCGCACATTGCATACTCTAGTTATTGATGTTAGGGAATAATCCTTTAATATGATATTAACTGTCAAATGCAAATGGACTGATTGTAATTGGAGTGTGGCGGGAAGAACAAAGCAGTTTGGCGGGAAGAACAGAGCTCATCCTCTGGAGAGACCCCCACCTTTGGATTCCTTAGATTGAATCAGCCTATGATGTGTAACCCCCTGGACCCTCCTGATGCCTGGACCAATAGAAGCAAGCTATACCACCTGCATTGTTTCACTGTATCTCTGTTTGCATATAAGCAGTAGCTCTCATGTAGTGTTCAGTCACCTTGACCACAGACTTCAGACCTGAATGACTGTACACTGGATCCAGAGCGCCTGCGATAAGTAACGGCTGTACTTATTATTATTTCACTTGAATATATTCTGCTACTTTTTGAGAATAAATCTTTGTGCGTTGGAAACACAAATCGAGATTCGAAAATCGTTATTGGATAGCGACAAAACGCTCATAAAAACTGTATACATGTTTAAATGATTGTCACTGCTAATACAGTGTCTGCTTTTTCTAACACATCCAGAATCGCCTGTAAGAGACTCCACTCCGAGTCCAAAGTCTACTCCTCCACCTTCTGTGAGGGATTCTGCACCAGAAGAAAAGGCAGGTGCGTGTAGCCTGTTTGGGGGAGAAAAAATGTTGTTCGTATTTTATTTTATCAAAATGTTGGTGTAAATGTTATATTGGTTGCTTTATGTACGGTTTGCAAAAACAGCTTCATGTACTACACAGAGGGAGAACTAAAATAGTAATAGCTTACCCCAAATCACTGTCTTGCTACATTTTGCTGCCAGCACCATCAAAGTTTGCATTAAAAATAATTTGCTTTTATATCCCATCACCCTAACACATAGGCTAAATGAGATTTTTATCAAAACAAAGATGCCTAGCATCCTTAAGCAGGTCATATAGGACAACTAATCAGGAAGGTAGACATTGTTAAACATCCTGTAGTTTTAAAAGGTTATGTTTTTTGTCCAGTGTCCAGAATGCAATTTACAAACATGTTAGTTCCTATATACTTACCTTGGTTATTTCACCACAGGAACCTCATCATCTCTGCAAGTCCAGCGCCAGTCTGCGCAGATGTCACCTCCTGACAACACACAGGAAGACACAGCCATCACTTTAGAGATGGTAGATGTCCCCGTGTCTACGCGCCAGGAACAAGCCAGATGGCCCTGGATACAGGGCGAGAAATGGACCAATCCATTGCAAATTTCCAGGTCCTGCAGTCTCAGTTTATCGACACTCAAACGAGACACATGTCTCATATTGTTGGACATTTGAGGAGTTCCTACCGCAGTACTAGCCTCAATCCTTCTGCATTAAATCGCATAGCTGCAGCTATTGAGCAATCCAATGTCTGCATGATTCAAATGACTGGTGCTGTCGAGGCCTTACACACCACAGTAAAGGAGGTCAATGCCAACGTAAATCTATGGCTGCCCAAATTCACCAGGACATAACGGTACGGTTACCTTTGCCAGTGTACTCTACTGAAACCAGTTTGGCTAGTACACCAGGATGCTCCGTGCAAAGTACTCTGCCAAGGAGAGGTGCTCGCACCAGTGGGGGGCGAGGAAGAGGAGAGAGTGTCACCCGAACATCTGATGTACCTGCCAAAAGGCGCAGATAGGCTAATGTGTGTGGTTTTAACCAACAACCTGTAAAATAATTTGTTTAGATTTTGAAAATCTTCTTATTTTCTGAGTTCAGAAAAATGTTGCACTATTTATAGTCTGTTACACTTCTGTTACGTGTACCCTGCACATATCAGAAATTGAGTGTGTACATTGTGGGGGATGCAAAATTCATCTATACTTGAACTTCTGTACCACAATAAATGTTGTTTAACTTGTCTGTCCTGCCTGTAAACAGTGTTATACTGAATGTAAAAAAGTTAGCACTATTGGTATTTACGCATTGCCACCTGTCTGACACTTAACACTGATTATTAAAAGTTGTACATGAGCAGAACTCACTACCCTTTGCTCAGAAAAAGCAAAGTAATATGGGTTAATTTTACACATTACACCCTTAAAAAAAAACAAAAACTTTGCAAAATTAAAAAAAAAAAACAACTTATGTTCACACTGCCAAAATAGCAGAAACTCGATGCTGTTAGGTCAATCTCTCCAATCACAACCAGCTCTTTTATCTTGGTTGTTTGAATGGCGTTTTTCCAGCGGTTTGTCAAACCCCTGAATAGTAAATCTGGCTGTTTGTATGTTCAACATTGTTAAAATCGGGATGGCGGTTTGTAAAGTGGTGGTTTAGAAAAAAGTAACTTCTGGCCGTTTAGACGGCAAAACCGCCAGAAAACTAGCCGAAAAGCGGCGGGATCAGCAAACCGCCCATTAGTAAATCTAGTCCTTTATCTTTCAGAGGACCTGAACCATAAATACCTTTACTATATTATTATCTATGTATAAATAATCTCTAATACATTTTACTAATAAATAAATGTGGATTGGAACCTTAAAAAATATGTACTATTTACAGGTGTAAGTGCGAATGTAAATGTGTGTGTCATTAATCCGTGCTATTGTGTCCTTACACGTGGCGTACTATTTGCAATCGCACGGTAAAACAATATTAATCAATTTAGTTTACTTCATCCAATTATTTGACTTCCACAACAATATGCCAGGGCGAATTGCAAAGGACTTCAAAAAGAAGGGTCAACACTGCAAATATTGACTCTTTGCATAAATTTAATGTAATTGTCAATAAAAGCCTTGACACTTATGAAATGCTTGTAATTTTACTTCAGTATACCATAGCAACATCTGACAAAAAGGTCTTAAAACACTGAAGCAGTAAACTTTGTGAAAACCAATATATGTGTCATTCTCAAAACGTTTGGCCATGACTGTATACTGCCAGTAATATGTACAATATATGTATACTGCAATTACTAAAATATATACATTTATTTTGCAAAAAATTTAATTGTACTTTTTTTCCACTTCCACTTTTTTCCACATGTATTTTTTGTAAATTATATTTATTTCTTATAAAAAAATAAATGATAGCCTTATAGTTATGGGTGGGTCGCCTAGCAACCAATATTTTTAGACCCAGTCCACCACGGCTTACAGTGAAAATGTTATCAGGCAGTGAACAGGTCTGGCATAAAAATATAATCATATATTTAACTCTTCATTCTCCCATCTTCTGTAACAGTTTGTTTATGTTTCTTTGCTGTCTTTTTCCATTGCTGTAAACATTTACACCTTATGCACCTTTCTTGCCCTTGTGGATGTTATATTGAGGTTCTGGGACATTTAATCACCCTGTTTACAGGGCCGGATTAACCATAGGGCTAACTGGGCTATAGCCCAGGGGCCTATGGCATCCAGGGGGCCCTTGAAAGTGCTCAGCAGCAGTATTGATTGGTCGGGGGCGGGGGCGCGCACGGCGCGATCAGTGCTGCTGAGCACTTTCCCTGCAGTCCTTCTCCAGCGCGCTGTAGTCTCCTTACTGAGGAGATCTCGTGAGTCTCACTCTTACTCTTGGGAAAGAAAAATGTTGTTTGTTTTTATTTTTCAGAGGGAGGGGGGAGACGAACAATAGGGGAAGGAAAGGTTTTGGGGATGGGGAGGGGAACAGGAGAATATTCTACTCATTGTATTATGCATCAGATTAAAGGGAAGAGAGGCATTAACCCATGTGGCTATATGAAGAACAAATTAAATCAGGATTTTCCAAAACTTATATGCGTAATGATCCTTCTTAAACCTGACAGGGGTACCTATCAAAACAACAGAGATTTGTCAACCGGTTGTCAAGGGAGGTTCAGCATCATAGTAATTCGTCCAGGAAGACCATGTGTTTTTGAAGTTCACTGGTTTGTCTTTGAGGAGAGCTGTGATGCTTTCCATCCTATAAACTGACCAAACTTTGTTGATAGTGGCTGAGAGTGAGGGGGGAGAGGTGTTTTTCCATAGAGCGGCAATTAAACATTTAGAGGCATGTAATATATAATTGATAAGTTTTTGCGTGGAGCGACTAGTGCCCGGGAGCCGTCTAGGAAGAAGCGAGTATAGGGGGGACTCAGGCATTTTAACCAGTGTAATATCCTTGATGAGATTATGAATTTGTTGCCAATAAGATCGTAATTTAGGGCACCACCAAACAACAGGGTACCCAGCAAACCATACCCTCTCCAACATCTGTCGCTAGCAGTCGGAAAGATAGAGTGGAGACGAGAGGGGACCAAATACCATCTGTAGAAAATTTTGCAAGAGTTTTCCTTTATCCTAACTGATATAGATGACTTACCTATATTAGCTCTCACCTTTGACCATTCTTTAGGAGTCAGGGTCTCCCCGGTGTCCCTCATCCAGGCAAGCCCATGAGGGTCTTTGTCAGGTTGGTCAAAGTTGTTAAGCGATTTACACAAAGTGGAAATTAAGCCTCTAGTAGTCGGGGAACAGCGACATAAAGATTCTAAAGAACAATGAATCGAGGGGGGGGGGGTGCGTTTGAGGAACGATAAAGGTGCCTAAGTTGAAGGTATTGATAAAAGATTTTTTGGGGCAAATGAAATCTTCTCTGTAAGTCTGCGAAAGTAGGAAAAACCCCAGCTGGGACCAGATCCCAAATGAAGAGCAAATTATGTGCAGACCAGTAATGAAACATTTTATAATCTAACCCTGGCTCAAAGTTTTTATTATTCCAAAGTGGGACAAGGAGTGGATAATTAGATCGCAACTTGTAGAATCTAATTACTTGATCCCATAATGAGACAGAAAAACGAGCAGTTGGAAGCTGAGCTAAACGTCTAGTCCTATGCTGGGATGGTATCCAGAGTAAGGAATATGGAGAATATAGTTGCAATATGTCTGCCTCAATCTGCATCCACACTCTATAATGAGGGGGTGAGTCCCATAGGATACATTGTGACATATGTGTAGCTCTATAATACTTTATTATATTTGGGAGGCACAGTCCTCCAGAGGTTTGATGTTTAGAGAGTATTCGCATACGCACTCTAGGCTTACGCCCTGCCCATACAAATTTAGATACCATTTGCAGAAATTGCTGGAGAACATGTAAGGGAACCTGAATTGGGAGTGTTTGCCACAGAAAAAGTAATCTAGGTAAAACGTTCATTTTGATTGAAGCCATCCTGCCAATCCAGGAAATATGAAATTTATTCCATTGAGTTAGGACGCCTCGAATTGTATTAATTAGTCTAGGGAAATTAGCTGCATATAGAGAGGAGTAATTCTTGGTTATATATATTCCCAAATATTTGATCTTATTATGCTGCCATCGAAAATTATAAGTGGTTTTAAGAGGTTGGGTGATATGCTGAGCGATATTAAGATCTAAAATTTCGGACTTGTCCGAATTAATTTTGTAGTTCGATAGGGAACTATAGAGCGATATTTCTTAAAAAAGTTTAGGCAGTGATGCATGCGGGCTAGTTAATGTAAGTATAACATCATCAGCGTATAGAGCTATCTTATTATCTCTAGAACTGGTGGGAATACCCATGAATCTCGTATTGTTTCTAATTCTAGCTGCTAAGGGCTCCATAATGAGGGCAAAGAGTAAGGGTGATAGGGGGCAGCCCTGGCGGGTGCCATTACTTATTCTAAAGGGTGTGGATGTGAGACCGTTCGCTAAAACTGAAGCTGTGGGGTTATGATACAGCTTTCTAGGCATCCAGAGCAACCACCAAGGCAGGGAGAGAAGCACTATTAGCTATATGGATTAAGTCTATTATTCTTCTTGTGTTATCTGAGGTTTGCCTTCCTGGAACAAATCCAATGAAGGGAGTACAGCCCCTAATCTATTTGCTAGTTGTTACGAGCCGCGGCGGCTCTGGGCAGCGCTGCGACTCGCTCCCCTCTGCTTCCGGACGTCCCGGCCGTCGTCATGTTGACCGGGACGTCATTTCCGCCTTACCCCGACCGTTGCCAAGGCAACGGTCAAAACGCTCCTAATGAGTAGCGCCGCGTCCCGGCATCCAGGGCAGCCGGGCGCGTGCGCAAATTAGAAAATAGCAACTGGCCCATTAACCCTCCTGTGCCTCTGGCATTTCTATTGGCCAGTGCTAGTATTTAAGGCAGGGAGGGGCAATCCTCCCCTGTCGATTATAGTTCCTGCTTTGCTGCTGACTAAGCCTGCTTTGTTCCTGGTTGCTGTTACCATTGGATTGAATACTTGTTGCCTACCTTTAGCCTGATTCCTGACTTCGTTTGATTGCCTGTGCCCATTGACCTTTTTGCCTGGACTCCTTCGCTGCTGATTTGCCTGTGACCTCTGACCCTGGTTTGTGTACTGGATATTCTGTCAGCTGCCGGCCTCGACCCTTGCCTGGACCTCACTCTGCTATTGCTCTTATCCTCTAGCACTGGTTCTCTCCAGTCAGCGCACAATTCACAACCCTCAGCTGTCTGCGGCCAAGTCTGTCCCCACCACTAGGGGCTCCAGCGAAAACCAGACTTCTAAATAGACTCCGGGTTTTGTATTGCTGGCTGTGGGAGTTCCTAACATTATAACCGGCCCACAAAATTTATTCTGGAGAGAGTGAATTGTATCTTTCAGTCCTATGGAACCAAGTCCAGCGCAAGTGCTGGCAGGACAAATCCAGACCTTGTCCCAGATGGTCCAGGAGCTGTCCCAGTGGCAGGCTGCCCAAGAACAAGCATCTAGAGCCTCACAAGCTGCTCAGTCCTCCGTGGTGGAACCCAAGATGCATTTACCTGACCACTTTTCAGGAGATCGCAGGCTCTTCCGTAACTTCTGGGATAGCTGCAAGCTCTATTTCAAATTGAGACCACTCTCGTCTGGATCTCCACCGCAGAGGGTGGGGATAATTATCTCTCTCCTACAAGGGGATCCGTAATCCTGGGCATTCAGCCTAGATTCCAACAGCCCTCAGTTGCAGTCTGTGGACGCCTTCCTTGAAGCACTTGGGTTGATTTACAATGACCCGGACCGATCTTTATCACAAGGGCAACGTTCCGCGGAGGAATATTGTTCCAATTTCAGGCGTTGGTCTTCAGACTGTGCATGGAATGACCCAGCTCTTGGTTGTCAATTCCGTCTGGTCCTCTCTGAGCAAATAAAGGACTCCCTGGACCAGTACCCTAATGCGGGATCCCTCGAAGAACTTATGCAGCTAGCTATCCAAATCGACAGGAGATACAGAGAAAGGAAGGCTGAAAAGGAAAGTTCTTCCACCTTTACTCCTATGCTTCCGTAAACTGCTCCTATTGACCAAGTTGAACCTATGCAACTGGGAGCATATCGACTATCATCTGAGGAACGAACCCGGAGGCGTACTTTGGGTCTCTGCCTGTACTGTGGAGAGAAGGGCCATCTGCTCTGTGAACATGGGGAGTGTCCACTTAGGCCTACAAGTCATCTGTCCAAAAAATTCTTTGCTTGTACCCGCTCAGCTCACCTTTAACGGACGAGATATTTCCGTCCCAGCCTTTCTGGACAGTGGAGCTGCCGGAAACTTTTTGGACTTGGGTTTCGCAGCTGTTCCTTTGGAATCCATCATCACTGTTTTCGGATTGGATTGAAATCGTCTAGATAAAGGTGAGATACATCATCGTTCACCTTCTTTGCAGTTAAAGTTGGGTGCCCTTCACTCCGAGACTATCTCTCTGTATCTAATTAATTGTCCTTCAGTCCCTTTAATTCTGGGCCACCCCTGACTTGTTCTTCACAATCCTTTTATCGACTGGACCAAGGGTGAAATCATCAAGTGGGGTCCTCTATGTTCTTCCTCATGCTTGTCTCTACCACTCAGAATTACTCAGATCTGTCCTGAACGGTTGCCTTTTCATTACCATGAATTTTCTGTCGTCTACTCTAAAAAATAAGCAGATGTTCTTCCTCCA